>NC_092629.1:14716683-14937314 GCF_039555335.1 Amphiura filiformis
CTGAAGATAGCATCCCAGCAAACACAAAACGTTTTCGATATCATTCGCAAAAGGTTATATAAAGGGTATATTATATTAAGAGTATAAAACGTTTTCATAACCTTAAAAAACATTTGTTGATAATCTACTGCTCAGCAAACAAAAATGTTTTACAGAAAACGTTTAAATGTCGGGTTATATAAAGGGTATAAAAACGTTTTAATAACATTCCAAAAACATTCTTGAAAACTTGATACAAAACATTCTAAACAGAATGTTATTTTGGGAGTTGAAAAAATATTTTGTTTGCCCAAAATATTTTCAATAACGTTTTAAAAACGTTTTCATGAACTTTATATAACCCGACATTTAAATGTTATTAAAAGGTTTTGAAAAAAACATTTTAAGAACATTTCTGTGTTTGCTGGGTTCAAATATTTTAACATAATGTTATTTAAGTATTGACACAATATTTGGAAAAAATGTTTACAAAAATAGTTTACAATAACATTTTTTGAAAACATTTAAAAATATTGTTGTAGTGTGTTTTCATACAAAACGTTTTAAAACGTTATCATGACCTTTATATAACCCGACATTTTAATGTCATTAAAACGTTTTTACCTAAACCAAAAGCCAAAATATAACTTATTTAAAACGTTTTTAAAACGTTTTTGTGTTTGCTGGGTAGGCTGTGGAATAGCTTACCAAAGGAAGTCAAAGAAGCAAATTGCATCTCCAAATTCAAAACTGGTATTATTAAAATCATTAAACTCTTGATTATCGCATTCGTGAAATAATTATGTTTTTACTCTATTGTACAAGTACTGAAGTTGTTACATATAAACACTTTTAAAAAAATGCATTAATTTGCCTGGTTAATGTATATAAGTGATATTCAAGATGGGTTCCGTGTTGTCTCTTTTTTTCTGTTTTTATACTGATTTTTTTTTCTTTCTTGTATAAATATATATTATTTAATGTAAAGGTGATGCATTGTCTTTCAGGCCTTTGGCTTTGTTATGCATCTACCTCATCACATCATTATTTTCCACATATCTCTGTTATGCTGATTATGTATGTATTGATGATGATGAAAAAATAAAATGAATGAATGAATGAATGTATGGGTTATCAACACTGCTGTCTACTAAATATAATATGTTGTATGGGTCATCAACACTGCTGTCTACTGAAGTTAGCATGATGTATGGGCTATCAACACTTATCTACTGAAGATAGCATGATGTATGGGCTATCAACACTTATCTACTGAAGATAGCATGCTGCACGGGTTAACAAAACTGCTTTCTACTGAAGACAGCATATTGTGTGGGTTATCAACACTGCTATCTACTGAAGATAGCATGTTGTATGGGTTATCAACACTGCTATCTACTGATGATAGCATGATGTATGGATAAACAACACTGCTGTCTGCTGAAGATAGCGTATTGTATGGGTTATCAACACTGCTATCTACTGAAGATAGCATGTTGTATGGGTTAACAGCACTGCTATCTACTGAAGATAACATGTTGTATAGGTTAACAACAATGCTATCTACTGAAGATAACATATTGTATGGGTTATCAACACTGCGATCTACTTTTTATTGGCTATTTTTTGACAATTTTTGTCAAATTTTGCCCCCTTGAAAGCCTGGCTTGAAAGCTATACTGTAGTAAAAGTGATATCCGAATAAAAACTAAAACTAAAGCAGAAAAGCCAGGAAAAAAAGGTAGGGAGTGAGGGAGGGGAGGAAGAGAGGAGGAGGGGAGAATGTGCGTAGCCAGCTTTCTTGGTCGTGGGGCAAGTACCGCCGCGGCGCGCCGCGCCGGTAACAATTTTGGGAGTTAAGACGAAAAAATTTGGTATTTTACACATTTTGGCCCATGATCTGTGAACTTTGGTGGTAAACAGGCTTCTTGCTCATTTTCTGTGTTTAGAAAGTGTTTAATATTAAAAATATTTTAAAGTTCTAGGGCCGACTTGATTTTATGCATTTATGGACCTATGCCTGACTTTTGGTGACTGTAAAAAAAAGTGGATTTCTGCCCTCTCTCGTTGGCCTCTCAACGAAGCAATCTGATTGGCGGAAAGTTAACTTGCGTGTTGCTATGATAAAAATAATTGGCATTAAGAATAGTCATGAAATTAGCAACATTTGCTATTGCAATACTAAATATGTTGTATAAAATGGTACACAATATTAAAATAAATCTTTTCTCCACAAAATATGAAACACCGATCTATTTTACTATTCTAATAATAAGAAGCATGTGTTCACATTTTCAGGGAAACGTTTTGCATTTCTAGTTTATGTATATTCGGCGATTTCGATGTTTACAAATGGCTGCTGCGTTTGAATGATATTTGCCCGGGATATTTGCTGTCAGTTCAGCCAACAAATCGCGAAGAAAAACACAGAAAAACTTGCAATGGCATTGCCGGTTCATTCTCCTGGATCTCCTGCATCAACTCTGTATACAACAATCCATTTGAGTGAATCCGAAGACATGGAAAAACGGCGACGCAAGCGTACCATCATTGGTGCCGATCAGCTCTCAAAACTTGAAAGTCTGTACAAACAGGAACAGTGGCCAAATAGAGAACGAAAAGAAAAACTCGCCAAAGAAATTGGTATGTCTACGCATTTTGTAAATATTTGGTTTCAAAACAAAAGGTCCAGAATGAAGAAAATGGCTCAAGAAGAAGCAGAGCTTGCAGTCTTGAGGAAAGAAGAGAATGGACATGGTACTTGTACTAGTGACACTGGGCATGCTGGCATTGCTGGGAGTGAGAAGGATGAAAATCAAAGTTTAGTTTCAACAAGTAAATCAAGCCCAGGACCAACTCTCAGACCAATTGCCCCCAAATCACCAGCGACACCTATGTCCAAAATAAAGCCAGGATTTCCAACTGAACAAAAAATCAGTCCACAAGTTGTTTGTGTAAAGCTTCCACTGGTTGCACAATCTCTGTCGCCCAAGATTCCAAAACAGTATCCTGTTCCTGTGCCTGACATTGCCCAAACAATCACTGTCAGTGTCACTGGTAATGAGTGTAACAAGCTAACAAGCTCAGTAGAAGCCTCAGCTCTTTGCGAGGCTCCCAAATCGTGTGAGATGGAAACACAGCAGAGCTTGTCTCCAGCCTCTTGGCAGGTGAAGGTACTTGCCCAACAAAGTCTTCAGCAGGCTGATGTTCTTCACACCAGTCAGCAGCAGGGTCAGCAGCCTCAGCCTCAACAGAAACCAGCTCAAGTTAGATTTGGAACCAATCCTGCTGTGGTTTTGAATAAACTCCCTTTGTCAAGACATGCTTTGGTAAGAAATATTATGACTATTTTTATTGATGAGTTTAGCATTTAGATTAAACTAGGATCACATGATCCCAAATAACCCAGTCCTAACAAATGAGTAACATCGTGACAGCACAATTTGCATTTTTCTTTGTGCTGTGGTCTGCACTGGCCATTGAATGTGTGTTGTGTTGGGGACATCGACGTCATCGACTGCTCAGTGCCAGAAGAGGGTAAGTGCAATTATAGCTGCCACCATGTAGATGAGTACAATATTAATCTGTACACGTCTAAACATGCCGGGGTGCTAACGAACGCGTCGCCAGCACAAGCGTCCTACGCGATCAATAACGCTTACAGGGCGCATTCAAGTGCACCATGAGCGTCCGGTAGTTCCTGATACGCGAATAACGCGATGACAGGGTCAATGGCTGCTTCCACGGCAATCCACGCAGTAACATACTTCTGAACTTGCTGTCAGGGTCCTGCCTATACTAACTCAACAGGGAGCATGTGACCTAATATGGAGGTCCTGAATCCTAAGCCCCAGCGGTGACAGATTTAATTGGCATATTAAATTCACACTTCTGGTCTGCCCATGGTAAAAGCTTACATTTAGAAGTAGGGGAGGGGGGCACATGAAAATTTGAAACCCACCCCTGGAATTACTTTTTCTTGTTCCATCTGCAAAATGATTAAAAAAACCGTTTGAATCAACTGAATCGGACAATCCATTGCGAAGATACAGCCTTCTAAAGATTCACAAAATTGGCCATTTTTACCCCATGTTTAGGAAAATCTTGATTTTGTAATAAATTTGCATATTCTCTGAGCGATTATTGTGGGAATAAAGCTAAAGAAGGCATGAGATGTATTGTTTTTTGTTTATTTAATGTTGTTTTATGCAAATATTAAAAATCCAGGGTCATAATTGCTATATTTTCTTCTTTACAATATTTTTATAATGGCTGAAATCACAAAAATAACTCTTTTGCCGATGCCAGGACTATTAAGGTAAATATGTGTGATTTTCACCGTTGAGGGCGCTATTATGTGCCAATTATGACCTTCAAAGGCCTATGTATTTCCTAAACCACACAACCAAATTGTCTGATTTTTGCACAGGATTTTGCTCTGAGGGTCTAGATTGTAAAACTCAATATAGCATAATTGTACATCTTTGGGAAAATAGTTTTATTTGATGACAAAAAAATGATTTTGTGCGTAACTTTTTCATGTGTGACCGTACAAAAATGCTATACCGTATTTCGTCAAATAAACGCCCCCGGGGGCGTTACATTTTCCCAAAGGGGGGGGGGGGTTTATTCAAGGTCAATTTTAGAACAATAATTCCCGTTAAAATCATTAGGTAAACTTAAAACTCACGCTAAAATGACGAACTATGAAGTTATATGAACTAGAAACACTGACTTCTGGTTCACTTCTGGGTTTCTGATCCAGATTTTCACCAATTATTGACGCTATTATCGACCATGTGGGCAACTTGGTAAGCTTACTACACAAGATAGTTTGGAAATATCAGCATTTTTGAAACATCTTAGTTGCAAAAAGTGGTGGGGGCATTTTATTTATTTGAGGGGGGCGACTATTTGACGAAGTACGGTATTCACCTTCATTACGAGCTAATTAAGTGGTCGGGTTTGCACAGAAGTTACTAGAAGACAAAATATATGAAATTCAAAATGCCCTCTAGTTTTTCAACTGCTGCAGATTCTGTTACATTTCCACCATACATTTGTGTATGTAGGCAGGGGTACACATACCGTATTTTGTCAAATAGTCGCCTCCCCCATCAAATAAACGCCCCCACCACTTTTTTCAACCAAGATGTTTCAAAAATGCAGATATTTCCATGCTATCTTGTGTAGTAAGCTTGCCAAGTTGCCCACATGATTGATAATGGCGTCACTTTTTGGCAAAAATCTGGATTGGAAACCCGGAAGTGAACCAGAAGTCAGTGTTTCTAGTTCATAGTTTGTCATTTTAGCGTGAGTTTTAAGTTTACCTAATGATTTTAAGAGATATATAGTAACTTTTCAGACAAATATCATAGAAATTACTAAAAATTGTATAAAGGTAAATCATTACACATTGGGAGATTCTGCTTTAGTATGTTTGCAAGAATTAAATTTGGAAGTTTTTACCGACAGGATAAAAGTTATTGACGGAAACTTATGGCCCATTTCACGGTTAGGCGCCACTTTTTGATTTTCAACGTATCTGGCCTTGTGTGTAAAAAATAATGGGGTTACAGAATTGACTGTTGGTGATTTTTCATTGTCTCTGTATAGCCTACCTCCACTAGCTTAATCGGCCTTTCTGCTTTTATCTTTCAGGGTGCACAGGGGTCAGAAGTGGTCAAAAACCACATTTTACTAGCAACCTAAAAACAGACATTTATTTTCCAATGCTGCCACTTTTAACTAGGTTGAGCCTACCATCTGCTTTTGTTGTTTTTATGTAATGAACAAGTTGCACTATACAGCCATACATGAACAAAGTAGTAGTTGTCAGTTAAACTAGCATGAGAACCATTTAAATTTCTGAATTCGGATGTGACATTTTCCGTTCACATCTATGTACCTTATTCAATGTGGAATAGATCGACTAATACTTTACATGAATGGCAAACTAGTGTGTTTTAGTAAAGTTCAGAGTCTTGTTACTATTTGTTGAACAAATTACACTTGTTGCTCTTAATACGTAGATACAGCGATATTTTGAATTTTTGCCAACAAATTCCGTTCACAATTTTGTCACATCCGATTAATTTTCCAAATAGTATAATTTATTAACAAATAAGTGGCAGAATTTGTTCTCCTTGATTTTTAAAAATCTCCTGCTATGAGCTATCTAATGACACCATTTAATGAAAACTCCTTCATCAACTTAGCTTGCAGATGTCATTTCAAAGTTTCCGTTCACATGTGTCACATCCATGGTACCTGTCACATCCAAAATAGTTTCTTCAAAGAACTAAGACAGGAATGGGACTAGGATGCCAGTTTGAAGTTATTTCATTACAGGTTTGTGGGGGATCAAAAGGCACAATAAGTTTTGAATTCAGTATGCCTTCTTTAATTGTGACAGGAGATTCAAAAAGCTTCAATTTCCGTTCACATGTCACATCCTCAAAATTGGTAGTTTTTAGGCCAAAATACTTAAACAACATGATATTTGACTTTCTAAAATAGGTTTATTATTTCATACATGTCACATATGATTATTTCATGGCTTTGTTGTTGTCTTTTAGGGGACAGTTTTGTATACAATTTACAGAAGCGGATGTGACATTTTCAATTGTGAACGGAATATTTCAGTATTATAAACATTTTGCTTGGCAAAAATATAAAGGGTCAGGAAAAACATTTTAGCATTGCTCAATTCAATAGAATCTATCAAAATATATGTGTTAGAAGTGCTTTAAAGCTTATATTTTGACAAGCAAACTGTTTATAATAATGAAATATTCTGTTCACAATTAAAAAAATGTCACATCCACCTCTATAAATTGTAAACAATATTTTAAAATGAACACTAACACAGGTTGATATGTTTCAATATATCCCATTTAATTTACTGAGTGTGTGAAAACTCTTTGAATCATTATTTTCTAAAACATACTCTACTTTACAGTGTGTGGTTTCCGTTCACATTGACATCAGTCACATCCAAAATTGCACAAACATAAGAATCTTGAATTTGACCTGTGCTTTCAAACTGGCTGATATTATTTGTGAACATTACCCATATTATGACCATCAAAGCTGTGAAATATCAGAGTCATTCATTGATTATTAGAATTGTTGAGTAAACCTTTTCATGTCAATTTCCCTTTTTTACCACAAAAATTACATGTAAGTGGCCATAAATTTGTCATTACACAACAAAATTTGCCCAAATTTGGTCAGAAGAGAGCCTATGACATCCTTGTTTATTTTAAATATCTATTATATATGTATTGGACAGTAAAAGTATAAATATTCACTACTCAATATTTATCAAATTTGTTAAAAAATTACATAACATGAGATAATAAATTATAATTTTCTTCAAGAAGTAGAAAGATTTAAGCTGGGAAATGATATTTTTATGAAAATCTGGTCTTATGTGGAAAAGAAAACCCCAATTAAATGAAATTTAATCCATTTTGAAAATTTCAAGTTTTTTTCACCAAAAGTGGCGCCTAACCGTGAAATGGGCCATATACAATAATACTACAAACTTGCAAAAAACCAACAAATTTGCAAGAAAATATGGACATATATATACCACGTTACCCATTGAAATATACAGGACGACCATCCGCTGTGCCAAAGGTCACTTTTACAGACTTCCTGTCTACAAGCTGTAATGTCAGGGCCCATCTGGTCACATGGGCATTAAATTAGTAAAGTGCCTTTGTTTAAATGCCCTGAGACGACTAATAGAATTTGTAATGTATATTTTACACTTCCTGGTCTCACTACAAGATTTAGAAACACTTCTGTAAATATTTCTCAAATCTATAACAACTGCAAGGAATTTGCAACTTTACAAGTTCATGAAACTTTTGGTAACAAGACAAGATATTTCACTGAATGTAGCTAAATAAGCTTTAACTTTATATATCTTTTCAACACAGCTGGACACCGACACAGAGGCCTCATCTGAAGAAAACACATCTACTTCTGAGAGTACCAACCCACCAGCCACTTACAGCTTGTTTGAATGTTTGGTTGCCATGGCAGCAGTTGAAGAGGGAGGAGGCATCATCCAGAAAGATGATCCTAATTATGACATGGCGGTGAATTCAACTCTGTATGGTATCAAGGTAGAAGATGACATGCAGGAGAAGGTTCTTACATATGACAAGAAGACAGGACTACGGTTCAATGAAACAGATGATGTAGAAATGTAATCGATGTGGACCGGTTACAACTGTCCCAAGCCTTGAAATAAATGGACTGTAACCAGAGGCAATTTGTTTTTGAACATTGCTTCTGGTTCACTGGAATTCTACAAGAACCAGGAGCAATTTCTGAAGAAACAGGAGCAATTTTCAAATAGTAAATCCTTTTCTGCATACAATACAGCATATCATGTACCAGCACTACTGCATCAAGTGCATAACTGGAACCAAGATCAAATTTGTTTTAGAAAATTGTTCCTGGTTCATGTGAATTTTACAACTAATACATGGCAAATTTGCTCCCAGCTTATTTCAAGGCTTGAACTGTCCTCTCAAGTGAAATGCTATGTGCTTTTGTTTTAAATAGCAGATGTCATATTCCACCTAATTAACATCCAGAATGCTTAGGGGCTATATTTTCTTCAGAGGGGGGGGGGGCTCATAAATTTTTGGAAGGAAAAGTGGGGGTGGTCATAAAATAGTTGATGACCAAAATGTAGGGAGTCACAAGATGACCAGGGGGTAAGGTGTATCGAAGGTTGGGGTGTCATAAAAGTTTTGTTGCCAAAATAAGGGGGTCACAATTTTATTGATGCCGACTTTTTCCCCCTTCTGAAGAAAATGATAACCCCCTTAAGTGAGTCACTTGGGTATGACTCTTATTAAAACAATGAGATGAAACTTATGAAAGTCAAAATTGTGATTGACACAGAGAAAAAATACAGGTACTGATGGATCAAGGGTCAGGCATTTGACAGAATTAATGCATTTCAAAATAATGTTAATTTTGATTTAGACAGTTGAAACATTGTGCTTTGGTACTTTGTTAAAGTTTGTTTTACTTGAGTAAGTATCTGAGTGTTATATGAATTTTTTGCAGTTTTTTTGTTTTGACATCTTTTTGTCACAATTGGCTTTTGTTCAAATTCATTTATAAGTTATTTTTGACTAAGTAAATTGACTCATTCTAAGTAAACGACTTTTAAGTTTATTGGCCTGCTATATAGTCACTTGCCTAGTCTCAATTAGAGAATAACGCCATGCCGGATTTCACAGTGGCAGATTTTCTAATCACACGCGCTAACCTAATTCTGCGGGCATATACACACATGTAGAAGGGCGATTTGTTCATACGCTGGTCAGGCACTGACCAGCGTATGGTAAATGCACTGATTTGAATGCCATTGCAAAATCCAACATGGCATTATGCTCAACTTGAGAAGAATGATGGTGGGAAAAAGTGGGCAATACAGGAAGCTCATTGCCGGGAAATTTTTGGTTTTTGACCAAAATCATAAAGAAATACATAAGGAAAATATGTCATACTGGAGGAAATTTGGTAAAACTGGAGGGAAATTCTGGATTGCTTGCAGGAAAAAAAAACATTTTTTCAACCCTAAGAAAAGCAGTCCAAAGCTATGGCAAACTATGTTTATAATGACTTTGGTGATTGAGAAGGTTTCTGATTTGGAAAAAAAGGGTCTAATTTTCACAATAAGATTCTTAACCTTTGTAAAAATGTATGCCAATAATTGTGATTTTTTTTTCAGGCAAATTTAAAAAATAGCTTTTTGGATTTGAGAATATGGAAAACAAGTCTTTAGGTGACAATTTCTGGCAAACCTTTCAAACCAAAGGACAACAAAATCTCAAAGTTGTAGGCTGAGTTATCATTTTAACTTTTTGATGCTTTTCATTTATTTTCACTGGCATCTCAGCATTATAAACATCTGATGTTAAGGAAAGAAAATGTTCAGTGTTAAAATTTTCTTAAAGCGCTATTGTAACATTTTTATAAAAAATAATAGTTTCATTGTCAGAATGTTTCCCCTTTTAATTTTGACCCAAACAGATGAGGCAAAACCTTTTCATGTTCAGCAGTATTAGCAAATCTTTAATGCCCCAACCTGGTGGAATGACTTTAGATCTATAGCAATAGATAGAAGTGACATGTAGTTGATAATGCTTTCTTCAACAGATAGTAATAATGCTATGTAGTTAATATTGCTATCTTCAGTAGATAAAAACAGTGACATGTAGTCCACAATGCTTTCTTCAACTGATAGCAATAATGCTATGTAGTTAATATTGCTATCTTCAGTAGATAAAAAACAGTGACATGTAGTCCACAATGCTTTCTTCAACTGATAGCAATAATGCTATGTAGTTAATATTGCTATCTTCAGTAGATAAAAACAGTGACATGTAGTCCACAATGCTTTCTTCAACTGATAGCAATAATGCTATGTAGTTAATATTGCTATCTTCAGTAGATAAAAACAGTGACATGTAGTCCACAATGCTTTCTTCAACTGATAGCAATAATGCTATGTAGCTATTATTGTTATCTCCATTAGATAGAAACAATAACACGTAGTCCACAACTTATGCTTTCTTCAACTGATAGCAATAATGCAATGTAGTTAATATTGCTATCTTCAGTACAGAAACAATGACATGCAGTCCATAATGCTTTCTTCAGCAGATAGCAATAATGCTATGTATAATGTAGTCAATATTGTTATCTTCCGTAGATAGACACAATGACATGTAGTTCATAATGCTTTCATAGCAATGATGTGATTAACATTTGCTATCTTCAGTTGATAGAAACAATGACATGTAGTTCATAATGCTTTCTTCAGCAGATAGCAATAATGCTATGTATAATGTAGTCAATATTGTTATCTTCCGTAGATAGACACAATGACATGTAGTTCATAATGCTTTCTTCAACAGATGGCAATAATGATATGTAGTTAATATTGCTATCTTCATTCTTCAGCTGATAGAAACAATGACATATTTTTAGTTCATAATGCTTTCTTCAACTGATAAGCAATAATGCAATAAAATGATACATACTTAATATTGCTATCATCAGTAGATAGAAACAATGACATGTAGTTCAACAGATAGCAATAATGTAGTTCATAATGCTTTCCTTTCTTCAGCAGATAGCAATAATGCTATGTACTAGTTAACATTGTCTTCAGTACTAGATAGAAACAGTGACATGTATATTATGTAGTTCATAATGCTTCAGCAGAATGATATGTAGTTAACATTGCTATAGATCTTCAGTATATAGAAACTATGGTGTAGTTCATTCTTCAACAGATGGCAATAATGCTATGTAGTTAACATTGCTATCTTTAGTAGATAGTTACAATGATATGTAGTTCATAATGCTATCATTCTTCAGCAGATAGCAATAATGCTATGTAGTTAATATTGCTATCTTCGGTAGATAGAAGCAACACACAGTTGATAATGCTGTCTTCAGCAGATAGCAATAATGCTATGTAGTTAACATTGCTATCTTCAGTAGGCTTCATTAGATAGCTGTAGTGGATACTAGATCAGGGGTGAAAATAAGAAATGATGAACCAGGGCTCCATTTTACACAAAATGACTCCTGGTTCACTTCATTCAACATGGAACCAGGGCCACTTCTAATCAACAAGGGGCCAATATTTGTTCTGAATAAGTTCATCATGCATAATGATGCATTAATGGCTATGGAATTGAATTTTTGGGCGTAGTGACCAGGGGCCAGTTTCTGAAGAAAAGTGTCCCCTGGTCAGCTTAAATTTAGATGGGGCCATTTCAGGGTTTCTGGGGGCTAAACGGCTCCCGTCTCCCACTTATTTTCACCCTTGATTAACATGACTATCTTCAGTAGATCAAAACATTGACATGTAGTTCATAATGCTTTCTTCAACAGTTAATATTGCTATCTTCAGTAGATGACAATGACACATAGTGCATAAGTGGAGGTTTAGTTATTTCCTGGTCAGAATGTGAAGTGGATTATATTCACCCATGCATGTCCACATTTTTTGCATGGCTTTGATTTTAGACATTTTTACTCGTTTGTTTATTGCATGCAGCATTATTTGAGAGTTTGTTTGAATTCAAATAAAGTTTGTGTTGATTTTCTAGTATTGTCATATAGTACATGTGTCTTTACTATAATGCTTGCAAAATATTTGATTGCTCAAACTTTTTATTGTATTTGCCTATGTGTAGGTCTATATTTAAATATGTAGAGCACCTCTCCCCCATGCCAGCAATTGTTCACTTTATTTCAAATAATTATGCCAGTTATAAATGTGCATAATGTGTTAAAAAAGTCCAAAATATGAAAACAAGTTTGCGCAGTAGCATGCTACATGGTCCACTTTCTTAATTTAAAAACTTTTTACATTACATGCAATGCAAGGCAATTCCCTGGCAATAAATCTTGGCTGGGGTCCTGGTTCTGTGATACTATATCCATATTGTACTTATATAATACCTCACCATACACTATTCTAGAAAAACTGCCAGTGCCATCTCATGCACTAAAAGTCATCTGAATCATCATACCAATTTCAGTACTGGCATTTCATGTATGGGATATATGGACAAAAGCAGTAGCGTAGCGGGGGCAGAGTGCCCCCTGACAAAAAATGAAAGAAAAAAGTGCCCCTCTGACAAAAAATAAAAGGGAAAATCAGGAGGGCAAAGGAAAAGAAAAGGGGCAAGGAGCCCTTTTCTACCGAAATTCAGCCCAAAAATACACAATTCACATCACCCCAGATAAAGTCTTTTTTTCTCTATGTATTGTATGATGCAACTGTAATTTTCATCGTCTGTGCCCCAAAAATTTTATTTTGCCCCCCCTGACCAAAAAAGCTGGCTACGCCCCTGGACAAAAGACAGTGCCACATAGTACTATGTCCTTAGATCAGGGGTGTGAGTGACCTCTATTGAAAAAAGAGGAACTTTGTTCAAAAAAGAGGAAAAGCACTGAAATATGCTCAAAATGGGCTGAAAATGAAAGAAAAAGCTGAAATTTTGCCTCAAAGAAATTTCCAAAAAAGAGGAATTCAGCTTAAAAGAGGAGATTTCACACCCCTGTTAGATGTGTACCTAAGGGCATGATCACATCAGGCACTTTTGATGTAGGGACGTGGAGTCGACCCTACATCGAAACCACTTCCCTGTGTAGTGTGAACACAAAGTAAGTGGATTCGACCCTACATCAACAATGTGGATCGAAACTACCTGGTTGAGGTAGTTTCGACCCTAGGAGGTGGGTTAAATTTTGTAATGTGAATGCGATAATGTGGAGTCGATCCAGATCGACTCCACATATACCGAAGTAGCCGTGGTCGTGCGGGCGAAATGGTGAACGTCAATGGAACAAATGACGAATGGCGTACACACAGCTTGGCGCAGCGCCTCGCGAACTGCGCTTTGCGTTTTGCGTGAATGACGCGTGCTTTTGTGAATTCTGGCGTGCGTAAGTTGGAACTTTATTGACTCGCGCAGTAACAAAAACCGAATAATTCCGCCTATTAAGAGCTGATCATAGTATAGGCCTATGGTTCTGTATTCGGCGTTTTAGCCGCCACAATGTTACCGCTAATCGCTTCTCTGGGACTAGTATGCTGCGTGGTAACAGCGCTTTACTTCGGGGTCGTTCTAACATCCAGGTATGTGGATTCGCTCCACTTACGTCATAACCCACTTTCGATGTAGATTAGCTTGGTAGTTTGAACGCGAACTCAATGTGGATTCGATGTGGATTGACACCACTTCACTACCTAGGTACGAACCCACATTGTGTAATGTGAACACGCCCTAATACAAGTGGGTATGCCAAAAGCTTACAAAGAGCACTGACTCTGGTAATGCATATACAACACAGACTCATAGCTGCTGCACCCCTAAAAGAGCTTAAAAGGTAAGTGTATGTCCTAAGAAAAATTAACAGTGGGACCTCTTTTTCACTAGTGATGTAGTAAACCGTTCAAGTTGGCCCGAAAAAGTTCGGTAGCATAAGCAACATCAGGGTGAAAAATGGTATGACTATGGATCCCAAAAATTTGGCATGTAAAGGGGGGGGGCGGGCATATCAATTTGTAAGCGCTCTTTAGCAAATTCATAGTTCATTGAATTTACAACCGTATGACAAAACTGGCGAAAATCATAACTTTTTGCACAAGATTGCAATTTAAAGAGAATCGGCAATTGCTCATTCTAATGAAGCTAGTATATGGACGATATAAGTGTGCTCTTTCATTTAATTACATATAATTTGAAAAATATTTAATTACATAAAATTTGAAAAATATTTTAAGGAAGGAACACTTGCCTGGAAAGGTCGTTTCAACAGATTTACCATATTCGCATTGAATTGCGTTATCTGACGGTGAAAAAGTTTTCAGGGGGAAGTGTTAGCTTTCGTTCAATATAAAACTTGATTGGATGAAGGGAACACTTGAGGTTTGAGAAAAACCAATCACAGAGGCCTATTTTCCAGCTAATGCTATGCACTCAACCGTGTAGTGCAATGAAAGATTGAGACAATTCATTGCTAACTGGCTTGTGTGCTCAGGAAACTGCATAATCGTTTTTGTAGCCAAACCTTTCCATATGGGGGGGGGGGCAGGGCAAAGATTTTTTTGGTAGGCCGAGAGGGAGGAGAAGCAGCGTTCGAAATAGGGCCAGTCAGCCGGCCATTGGCCTGTAACTTTTGGCCTAGCCGGTAACTTTTCTGAATGGCACTGAGTTGCCGACCCGGCTGGCGGTAACTTTTTAAGGTCAAGCCGGATGGCCTGTAACTTTTGAAGCATATTTGAACACTGAGGGAAGCCGAGCGATTTTGGCAAGCCGCAAGGGGGAAAGCATTTTTTGGCACCCCATCATATACCCCCCCCCATGAGGGGAGTCATATTGGGGGGGCAATGGCACCTGGCCAAAATTATTGGGGGGAGCAATGGTGACAGGCTGACAGCAGCAGCAGACGACGTAAAAATGTCAGCCCTGTATCATTTACCCGAGTTGTTTTTATTTTTGGAAGATAAGTCACACATTCTTAAAATATATTTTCGGTCATTTTGCAAGTATTTTTCATTGATATAATAGCCTGTAATCAAAAATCATCCTAAAACTGAATTGGAAAGCTCGAGTGAATGAAATCCTGTGAAAATAACAAGGTTAGAACCATAAAGAAAGCACAAAGAATAACTAGAAACACACCTATTTGCTCCAAATTCACGTTGCATTTCATTTTGTTGTGAAACAGACTGTTAAATATTTTGCATTTTCTCGCCTTTCCCGTGAATAGAGAATTTCTATCATGTTTAAAAGAAAGTTGGAAGCTTTAGCATATCACCAAACTGAAGTTGACGTTAGTGGTAAGTTTGAACTGTATGCAATTACTGATTTGCTGTAAGCTTATCGGCACCACAATGCATTCCTTCCGAATTCAGCAACCTTGTCAGTGCTATACCATTTTTCACTCTGATGTGCATATGTGGCAGTGACGTCAGTGAGCATTTCACTATTTTTTTATCTTTTGCAAAATGCATTCACAGTTTTTATTTTGGGCCAGTTTATGGCGTAACCATAAACTTTGATAAAGCCTAATAAAGCTGGTTCGGGCTCTAGCTAGCTAGTTGAAGCACGTCATCAGCACCTCATTCGCCATGCAATTGTGTGACTTTACGTGAGCGTACAAGGTGGGATAAAAACTGCGAAAAATCTTTGCAAATTAAAGGTTCTAGGTGCAGCCTCATCGGGCAGTCATCGCTAGCATAACAAAGTGTAGGTATCACAGGGAAACCTCAGTTAACACATTTGTTAGTCAATCAAAATGGCCTAAACCGGCAATACAAATTTACATTGAAATTAAAAAGAAGCTTTTTAAGAAGGAAACCTTCATAAATATGTTGTCTATACTTCACTTGACCCAAATATATGATTTTTTTTTGGTGATGAGAGACTACGCACATGGAATTTCAGAGAGATTTTGATAGCAGTTCCATTAAAAAAAGGTGCTATCGTCATGAGACTAAGATCTAGAAACACCCCCGTAATGCTGTTTTGGGGAAATTTGCTAGCAGAATCTTTTTGATGAAAGTAAATCTTTGACAAGATGTAACTTTGCTACGGAAAGTGCTATGACAAAAAGGTTTTCAGTGTTGGCTTTCTTTACTCAAGGGCTTTAATTTGATATATAAAATGATGCAGTTTGATGGCAAATTTGAATTCACCTGGCATACCTACAAAGTGTTAGCTTAACTTACACATGCATGCATGTACTAGACTAGACTAGACCAGTATGATGTAGATTGTGATTTAGATACGTGATGAGCGAGCAAGACGGCTAGGCTCAAGTCATGATGAGCTGCCTGTAAGTCTATCAGTAACAACATCAGCATGAACATATGCATGCATGAATGCTGGCGACATCAGGCCACAATTACAATTGAATACCTGAGTGGAAGAAGGGCCCAACTCCATCAAAGCTGTTTTTGAGATATTAAGGAAAAACTTAATATTTGGAAAAGTTTTATAGACAGAATGTTGTCATCTTCAAGGGACCTTTAAGGGGTACTACACCCCTGCCCAATTTTGTGCCTATTTTTGCATTTTTCTCAAAAATTATAGCGCATTGGGGACAAGTAAGATATATGTATATTATAGGGGCAAGGACTACAAGTACTGCACTGGAAATTTTATTTCAGCACAGACAACAGTAGTGGAGTTACAGTCAAAAATGAGGGAAAACCAATATTTGATCAATAAATCAATAACTACTTGCTTTGAGTTGCTGAATTTTCAGTACAGTAGTTGTAGTCCTTGCCCCTATAATATACATATCTTACTTGTCACCAATGTGCTATAATTTTTGAGAAAATGCAAAAATAGGCACAAAATTGGCTAGGGGTGTAGTACCACCTTAACACATGAATATACAATATTACATACATTCAAAATTATATATGATGTTTCCATGGCAACGGTACAGGTCTTAATACAAGCTGGAGTTGGGCCCTTCTTCCACTAATATACTGTAAGTGCCACTTCCGTAAACAGATGTGTTATAAAAAGCTACAGAAATTTGATAATTAGCCATTTATTGCACATGTGATATGTTAGCAAGAAAGTTTATTGTAGTGAAAAGCAGTTTTCATGGATGAACAAAATTGCACTTTAACCCAATATTTGTGGAAGGGCCCAACTCCATGGAGTTGGGCCTTTCTTCCATGAAAACCATGATTAAGTGTACGTGGAAGACTATTTAGAGAGTGGATTTAGGCTCATCTTTCACACACAAGTAAGAACTGTCTGCTGGCAATAAAATGCTGGGTCTAACTCATTTTTGTAAAAAATTGGAGTTGGGCCCTTCTTCCACTCAGGTATTCAATTGTTTGCTTGCCAACAGCTGACAGACTCAAATATTTTATGATTTAAAAGTATTGGGATTATAAATATAAGATCATATCATGATATAGATCTGCAAAATCTGAAATACTAGAGTGATCCAATGTAGCATTTTAAACATTTGACATCATTTTATGTGCAGATGGTATTAAAAGGCATGACAATTTTCCTGCTTTTGCAGGATTTCCTGCTTTTTTGTGGTCCAAATTTCCACACTTTCTCTTTTAATTTCAGCCCGTTTTTGGCCTTTTTAGCCTCATTTCACACGCTTTTTCAGGCTTTTTCAAACTTTTCAGGTTTTTTCATGGATGATTATTCTCATACCTGGTATTAATTAGTCATTAATCAGTCATTTTAAAGAAAAACAAAAGGATTTTCAACCCCCATATCATATGGTATTAATTAGAGAATTGTAAATATAAATACCAAAAAATATTTCAATCAAAACATATTTTTTTAACCATTTTTACCCGGTTCTGGAAATTGGACCACCTTATCAAGGGTAGTAGCTACGGCAGGCGGTGGCGGGCGGCAGAGCCCGGCACTCAGATTTAGCGCCCACAGCTGATAAACAATGCAAGCTTTGGGACCCAGCACTCAAAAAAGTGCAAAATCACATGTATAGAATTTGGCTAAATTTAGGCAATTTTCAATAAAATTGTCAATTTCACAAAAATTACCTCAAATACCACCCGGCACTAAAAATTTATAGGTACAACCCGGGGTACTCAAGTTTGGTTTTGGTAGGGACGTGCATTGAGATTTTGGAAGTGGACCCATAAATATACCAATTTTTCAAGAAATTTGGACCCATTGATATACCAAAAGTCAAAATTTTCGGCCGAATTTAACCAAAATTGTCTTAGTTTTTAAAAATTTTCCCAAAATTTTGGCTAGATTAATGAAAAATTGTGCTGTTTTCCTAAAAAAATAAAAAAAAATAAAAAAAAGGACCCATTCATATACCAAAATAGGCTTTGAAAAGGGGTCATTGATATACCAGAAGGCTGAAAATGCTACCCATGTTTGCGCACGTCCCGTATGGTCATTTGTACTGAGTACCCCTCCCCGGGTACAACCCTGCACCCTATGACATGCGACCCTTCACGAATTCACTCACCTAAAGTCACCTTGCGATCCTACAACCTATATTACCATGAATTGGGCCGGGCTAAAAGGTGGCGGTGTTACATTTTTTCATTTTGTTCAAAATGTTTGTCCCAGATCTCAAGAATTACTGAACTGGTTTTGGTCTTATTTTGTTGTTAACTGATCTGTCTAAAATTGTGGAAAGCAACACTTTCACACTTATGTACTTTTTAAGATAGCGTACAGTACTGTAAAAGTGGAAATGTTCATGGTTCATTAATTTTCGCACTTTTCGTGAGCAGCACAGCTAACGAAAAAATAAAAACATGCGAATAATTTTTTATGTTCTTTTTAAAAATGTACTGGGTATAATGTAAGAAAACTCAAAATCACGAAATTAAAAACTAGCAATACAGTTCAAAATCGGCAAAGCGTGAAAAATTACACGGGCGAAAATTGCCACTTTTACAGTATATATTGCCCATCTGTACTGTACTATATAGGTTTCAGGACCCTTTTGGTTCAAATTTGTTGTCAGTATCCTGAAATTATGTGTCCTGCTTGTAAGTTCAACACCTCAAAGTCAGCGGTGACTTCAATGCAATTTAGCCCCCTTTAGTTTGGAAATTTGTTTGCCAGTACACCATTGGCGATTTTGAATGTTTGAAGTATTTGCAGATTTTTCCAAGATGATGGAACTTGCCTCCCCACCCCAAAATAAAGCTGAAATATCACCTTTGTTTGAAACCCCGGATCAGGGTTTCTTTTAAGCTTTTTCCTGAAGGGGTAAAAACTCCCATGTTACACCAACACCAAAAGGGTTTTGTCACGGGTCGATATATTGGAGAAAACATACGTTTAATGTACGACCTGATGAGTTTGGCAGAGAATAAAAATATTGCTGGCCTTTTCTCATGATTGATTTCGAAAAGGCCTTCGATTCGGTATCACATACATTTATAATGAAAATATTAGATAAATTCAATTTTGGCAATTCGATTAAAAAATGGATTCGTGTTTTTTATAATCAAGCTTCATCATCAGTACTAGTTAATGGATTTCTTTCGGAATCTTTTAAGGTGGGTAGAGGATGCAGACAAGGCGACGGACTAAGTCCCTATTTATTCATCCTTTGTGCGGAAGTCCTAGGTATGATGGTTCGAAAAAATCAGAATATTAAAGGTATTAGAATAGGGGATGCAGAATATCGCATATCTCAATATGCTGATGATACTGTTCTTTTTCTTGATGGCACAGAGAAGTCAATGAATGAAGCTTTTAAAATCCTCGATTCCTTTGAAAACATGTGTGGTTTACGGGTAAATATAGACAAAACTAATGTTGTGTGGATTGGGTCAAAAAGTGGTAGCAATGAAACAATTTGTGATCATTTGAACGTTAAATGGATTCATAATAATAACTGTTTTAGAGCACTAGGTATTGACTTCACTGTGTCACTTGAAAGAATGGTGCAGATTAATTATGTAAAAACAATGGAGTCAATTCATGAATTAATTCACCAATGGTCAAGACGTAATCTTACAGTTCTGGGCCGTGTAACAATAGTTAAATCACTTATTTTATCTAAGCTTACCTTTCTGATTTTAACTTTGCCTAATCCACAATACGAGTTAATAAAAGATTTAAACCAAATAATATATAAATTTATATGGAAAGGTATTGATAAGGTTACAAGAAATCAAATGATCCAAGATTATGGTCAAGGAGGTGTGAGAATGGTTGATGTCCAGTCATATATACATGCACTAAAAATAACCTGGCTTCGTAGAATCATTAAAAATGCGGAGACAGAGTGGGTAAAGCTTTTTCTTCAGACAACAGGTATAAACCGTATCCAGGACATTGAGGGTGGATCTACTAATATTATGAATTTCATGAATAATAACAATGATAAACCGAATCAATTTTGGAAAGATGTTTTTGGGCATGGTTTAGTTTTTCTAACTGTCATCAACCAACTACCAGACAGGAGGTACTGAAAAGTTCACTTTGGTACAATGAAAACATTAAAGTGGGTAAACAAAGTTTGTATTACCAGCATTGGGTTCAGTAATGGTGTTGATCTTGTAAATGATCTATTAAATGAGAGAGGGGAATTCCTCTTGCTGGAGGATTTTATGCGTATATTTCATGTTCGCACAAATTTTGTTGAATACGGTGGTGTAATATTGGCGATCAAAAGTCATTTCCAAAATTCTTTGACAAACCTGGTGATACCCTTGTTTATCCCACTATTCCATTTCACTTTGATGTTCTCTTTAAAGATAAAAGGGTTCCAGAAGAATATACAATATTCTTGTTTCAAAAAAAAACAATTGTTAAGTAAATATGTAAAAATGGGAAGAAAAGCTTGAAGCTACATTTGATGCTTCAAGATGGAAGGCTATTTTTAATACACCCTTCAAATGTACAATAAGTACTAAACTCAGGTGGTTTCAATTCAGAATAATTCACAGAATCCTTGGTACAAACGCATTTTTATTTAAAATTGGGATAAAAGATTCCAGTATGTGTACCTTCTGTCTGGAGGAGAGTGAAACTTCGATTCATATGTTTTGTGATTGTCATGTGGTTAGGAAATTTTGGGATGATGTGAAAAGGTGGATCGAAAACAAAGTTAATATAAATCTCTCTTGGAAAAAAGATAATCTGCTTTTTGGCGTTGGTCCTACATGTAGCTATATTGTTTTGGATTTGATTCTAGTTTTATGTAGATTTCATATATATAAAATGAAAATGAAAGAAAATAACCCTTCGATCCACATTTTCAAGAAAGAATTGCAAAATCATTATAAATTAGAAAAATATATTTACATATGTAACAATAATATTGGTTTATTTTATAAAAGATGGGGTATTTTAAATTCACTCTGTAGAGAATAAGATTTAGACCCTCATACACGCGGAGAGGTTTTTGCATGGCTATGTGTAGTGGCAGAACCTCGTAATGTGAGGTTCTGTACTTGCATAGCGTTGTGTGAGAGCTTCTCTGTGTGTATGAAATTATATTTCATCATGTGTATCATGTAATATCATTGTGTATCATGTGTATGCTTAATGTTTATCTCTGTTTAAAGTTAAACTTGAATAAATGTTTTTTTTCCTCTGAAAAAAACAGGAAAAAAAACAAAACAAAAACAAAAACAAAAAAAACAACAACAACTCCCATGTATCTACATTTTGTTACCCTTTCATGATGTGTATCATAATTAGCAGCGTTCGAAATTTTGGTTGTCCGGTTGCCCGGGACAACTAAAAAAGTCGCCGGACAACCAAAAATACTGATTCGGTTGTCCGCCAGACAACCATAAATCTAGCCAAAAGTCACATTTGTAGGCCTACGGACAACCAAAAACTTAGACGTCCCAACCAGAAATTGTAATTTGGTTGTCCTGTGTTCCTAAATTCGAACACTGATAATTAGGCCTATATATATGTGTAGAGCATTTGAGGGGGTAAAGTGGGTAGCTGAAGGGTAAAAAACCCCAATTTTTAGCATAAAGAAAACTCTGCCCTGCCCTGGATCTACCACTTTGAAAGGCCCCTCTAGTCTGGCTACTTTGCTGACAGCGCCCTTCCCTTTCCTAAAATCTGCTTCTGAAATTTTAGCCTGTGTGCAATTTTTAACTTGGTTGTTTGTTTTTTTATTTAAATTGCTATTTTGTTTAATTTCAGATGAGACACAATGGCGTAACCTGGTGGTATTTTTAGAAGACCAGAAGATAAGGTTTTATAAGATAGAGGAGAGAGAAGGATTAAGAAATTTTCAAAGCAAAGACTGGCCAAAAGCTTTGACAAAGGTAAAGTGTTTGTATACAGGGTGAGTAAAAAAAGTGAATGGGCAGAGAAGTGGTATGCACTTTAGAAGCAACTTTTCAGTTGTTGAAAAGTCCTGATGAATGCTACACTCAACCATACCATGTGTGAAAAAAATGAATCACATCTATACATCTACATACATTGTACATACATACATCTATCTCTTCATTTTTATGAGTCGTTTTACTGCAATGCCCAATTCAAATTTTTGTCCATGAGGCACCATTTATTTTAAATGAGAACACATTATGCCCAATAAAGACAGCAGATCTGAACTGACTACCAAGCACTAAGTCGACAACTGGTAACTGTGTGTGTTTTGCTGACATTTATCACATAGGGTGATTGCGCATCATGTGTAGGAGTGAGTGTATCTGTGTGTGTTCCTGTATTAGGGTTAATTAAAAGAGATCGGACCATCAGTAAGGTATATGGAAGAACACCCTAGTGGATACCAGCTGCGCCGGCATATTGGACCTGCCTGTCATCTATCACACGGTAGAGGAAAAAAAAAAAAAAAATTCCTATCGTTTATTCTCTAAACTGACATGCTTATAATTAACAAATTATATAGATAGACCCTATCAAAGCAAAAATGGTATAAGTTAACAGTAGGTACAAGTCTTTATTTTTAGTAACCCAAGGCCCAAGCAGTATTCTTGTATGAGTGAATGTTTTTAGTAATAGTTAAGGGTACACGACATATTGTTGGTCGAAGCAGCAAAAAAAAAAATGATTTTCATTATTTGAATCAATTATGTGATGCGATCAAGCAAAATCAGTCGGAACTCGGAAATATTGATTTTGAGATATAGCCAAACAAAGATAATATTTCCTTTTGTTTCCTTTTGTTTTGGAAACTCTTTAAATTGCTCATATCTTTGGAACTGGTTGTTCAATTTCAATGGGGTTTTCTGCAAAATACAGCTTTGAAAAATGTTTTTACTATCCTACAAGAAACTGAAAATTTATTATTTCCGAGTTCCGACTGATTTTGCTTCACATATTATTGAAATAACACTGATGTTTAGCAAAAGATCATTCTACAAATGTCAAATCATATACTTTGAAAATGTGCTTGATTTATTGTTGTTAATGAGTTATATACATTTTACAAAGTGTTGTTGTTTCAGCCCTCTTAACAACATATCCCAAGAACCACAGGACATACAGAAGTACATCTGTGATATTTGAATTCTTCTACATGCGTGCTATGAAATGATCAATGCAATTTTTGCCAAAGCTCACTACCATTCCCAAGATGCTGTGAACTACCAAATCGCAACAGTTTAAAATAGTTGCTAAACAGAGTTTTGGAAATAAATCTAATACTGGACTTACATGTATCTTGTGACCAGTCCAGCGGGCCAGTTGCCTGATGAAGTTTGATTAACATTGTGTACCAAAACAGTACATCAGCTAGGGCAGCCCTATCAAAGTAATGTATTTTTAGGTGGGCTATTGCCTCTACTTTGCACCAACTTGCCCCTACTGAAATTTAGTTGCCAATTTTGGAAAGATTGGACTATTTGCTATGATAAGGTCTGTAGTTCAATCTGTTCAATATATTTGAATTCTTCTACATGCGTGCTATGAAATGATCAATGCAATTTTTGCCAAAGCTCACTACCATTCCCAAGATGCTGTGAACTACCAAATCGCAACAGTTTAAAATAGTTGCTAAACAGAGTTTTGGAAATAAATCTAATACTGGACTTACATGTATCTTGTGACCAGTCCAGCGGGCCAGTTGCCTGATGAAGTTTGATTAACATTGTGTACCAAAACAGTACATCAGCTAGGGGCAGCCCTATCAAAGTAATGTATTTTTAGGTGGGCTATTGCCTCTACTTTGCACCAACTTGCCCCTACTGAAATTTAGTTGCCAATTTTGGAAAGATTGGACTATTTGCTATGATAAGGTCTGTAGTTCAATCTGTTCAATATATTTGAATTCTTCTACATGCGTGCTATGAAATGATCAATGCAATTTTTGCCAAAGCTCACTACCATTCCCAAGATGCTGTGAACTACCAAATCGCAACAGTTTAAAATAGTTGCTAAACAGAGTTTTGGAAATAAATCTAATACTGGACTTACATGTATCTTGTGACCAGTCCAGCGGGCCAGTTGCCTGATGAAGTTTGATTAACATTGTGTACCAAAACAGTACATCAGCTAGGGGCAGCCCTATCAAAGTAATGTATTTTTTAGGTGGGCTATTGCCTCTACTTTGCACCAACTTGCCCCTACTGAAATTTAGTTGCCAATTTTGGAAAGATTGGACTATTTGCTATGATAAGGTCTGTAGTTCAATCTGTTCAATATTTGACTCATAGTTAAAATAGGTTGCTGACAAGGGAACTTCAGTGAACTTCAGTGAACAGTTCTTTTCAGAGCCACCACTTTTTTACTTTTCTCTGTAGACAAGGGACAGTCATCAGTAGTGCTGGTATCGGCAAGCATTTTCATTGTCGACAATCGAAAAAATTAAAAAGCCGGCGTCGACAACTGTCGACAATCAGACCTAATTAATAACCCCTAGGCCTAAAATTGTCCCACAAACCTGGCGAATTTTGCGACGTTCCGGGTGCAAAATTCGGCAACCTACACTACTTGCCCATTTTTAGAAAACCAGGCAAGAGTTGTGAAAGTTATTACATTTTAATGAGATAAATATACTAGATTTTGAGCTGAAATATAAACAAGATACCAAACATGATCCGCAAATCTGATGATTTCCCGTCCCTTCGTTCGCCTTTTTTCAGTTGCTAAATGTAAACATCAGAAAGAAGTGCCGAATCACAAATTACTGATATTAATCCGCCTCATCGCGCAACTTGCTCAGAACTCCGCCCCATTTCCCCAAATATGGAGAGCGTGTGCAATTATTCCGAGCATGTGACTGTTTTGTGAGTTGGAAAATACTTTTGTATGCTCGGAGGAAGCTTAACAGTTCGTTACAATAAAGAAGTCAATCCTGGTCTAGCTAGTTTATTATTAACAATACCTGGTGTCGGAGTCCCTTGGTCAAAAAAGTCCATCAAAGTATGTTTGATGCCATGGTTTATTGGTTAGCCATCAAACTATTTCCGCCTATTCACGCAATGTCAATTATAGCCTGGGGCTTTTCCTTCAACACACACCGCGTGGCTAGCGCTTCCTCTTGTCTCGCGCGCTGAATATTCATAACTCAACTGTACATTCACAATTAAACCCTGTGCAAAGTACAAAATACGATGTGACCCATCGGCGTCATCGTGATTCGTCTTGACCTTTTAGTGTAATGAATATTAATTATAGCTTTACAATGTACATTCACAATTGAGCGCTGTGGGGCGCGTGCGTGTCTGTGACCCATGATGTCATTGTCAGAGATGAAAAAAACATCGTGTGAAAGGACAAATCGCAAATAAACAGTGTCTGTGATTGGCTCATATTTTACCCATTTCACATAAATACCCAATCAGTGTGCTTGTTTCAATAAATAAAGTTGATCATCAGGGACTTTCCCTGTTTGCCAATGTTAGCGTGACAGCGAAAATGGCGGCGCTGAGTGAAAGAATTGGATGCTATACTGAGCGTATGCGATAGATCAAAAAGTCGGGATGAAAACGCTAAAGAAACATGGCGAGAACATCAGGGAAATCGACAAAGATGTAAAGAATAAGAGATCCCGAAAATACCTTCGTAAATTTTGTTAAGATGTTAAACTTTTCGAGCTTTCTTAGCCAAATTGTTTGTTTACTTTTTGTCGATACATGCAAAGCTCTTGTCGACAATCGGCAAAAGTGCTTTTGTCGACAATATTGTCGACAAAGCCTTGTCGATACCAGCACTAGTCATCAGTGAACTTTCTTTACATATTCAAGTGATCCTTCAGGCATATGTGCTTAGCATTTTTTTTTGGAAACATTATTTAGGTGCTGTTCTTATGATATTAGCATATATGTTTACATTGTAAAATTTGCTATACAAGCTAAAAATGTGTGTAGCAGGTTATCTAAAGTGGGGAGCATTTTGCTCTGCTACACCAGGTAAATAGAACACTTTGTGCAGCTAAATTTAGTCAGGCCAGTGCATATTTAGAATTAAGTGATTATGTTAAGTGCTTATGTTCTGTACCTTGTATTAGTAAGGTTTTCAACAATAAAAGAATCTTGAATCTTGAATCTTGAATCTTGAATCTTGTACCTGTACTGTATTCTAGACAGTCGATTGTTCCATCTTTCGCTTTTTCCATTGTTCTTTGTTTCTATTTCTATTTAGTATCTCAAAGACCTGGAATGCCCTGCCGACCTAGTAGATGACAGGCATGCAGCCTGTGATTGGTTATTGGCACATGCCGTACGTTTAGAATATGGTGAACACCGTGAGTATTTTGTCTTTTTTGTAATCATTAACTATTACACTGTGGCCTGCGACACTTACATATTATATCATACATGCCAACTGTTCAGATTTATTCTTATTTGTTCAGATTTTAGAGATTTGAAACTCCCAAAAATTCTGAACTATAAGAGAACAAATTTAGGCAAATGAAAAATAGCCTGGTACCGTATATGAAATGTATCAGAATTATATAAAGTTAGGTTTTAATGTTGTTAAAATCACTGTGGTCTTTTCCAAACCAATAAGCAGGGAGTGACAGACTCAGGGGTGTCTATTCTTCCGTTAATCACCCCCAAAGGGGAGGGAATAATTTTACCCCTTTGGGGAAGAATTTTGCATTTTGAATAGATACCAGACTCATCTCAAGTGGAGGTAACTTCAAATTATCCCCAGATTACATGGTTTAGGAATACAGAGAATGAGGATGATTGATGCGACCTCCACTTGAGATATGTTTGGTATTTATTCTTAGCTATTATGTGAAAAGAGACTGCAGAGACACATGTAGCAGCCGACAAATGCATCCATTTGACATACCACATTTGTTACATTTGAATCTTGTGTTGTTTATTTCAGTTGAGAAATACAAGGATACAACAACAGATAGTATACCTCAAGGTCTGTCCAAGGATGATCCATTTGGTCACATGGATGGTAAGTAGGGGTTGGGCTATTACAGTTGAAATCCATACAGTTGAAATCCAATCTCAATTCAGCCTTTGGCTGCGATGTATCTGTTTAATAAAACCTAAACCTAAACCATACACCCTTATGGAAGACATGACCTTTATCTCTCACACAGGGGTGTAAATTTCAAATGTAGTCATCTATTTAGGTAACATTATTTGAAATTCACACGCCCTGTATGGATGATTAAGGTCATGCCCTTTATTAGGAGATGTATGGATTTCAACTGGAACAGGAAAGTGTTTTTGGTGTATGTTTTGTTCTGTGCTGTAAAGGAAATGGTACAATATAAAGCCCTGTGTCTGTATCTGACACAGTTAAAGGTATAAAAGTGAAGAGTACTCAAAGTCGTAAATTAGAGTTGTTAAAACTGACTTTCAGTACAAAATTGACAATCTGGCTAACCTTACATGTAACCTTGAAGGGCAGGGATGGAGAGCATGGTATTTGTAGTGGTTAGGGTTACAACAGCTGAAAGGAGTATTCCATTATGCTTTGCAGTACCATAACAGAATGCACATGCCATAGAAATGTACACAAAATCCTTCTCTTCAACTTGCAATTACTCACTTAAATCAGGGGTGTTTAGACTTTTGTTTAAAAATATATCCCCTAGAGTATTGTGAAACTATCCAAAGCTCTCAATATTTAAGCAGGTAAAGATAGTGCCCCATGATGTGAAGTCCCTGTGCTTGGTATTCTCTGAGAATGATCACATATTCATGAGGGCTGATCATTCCATTGCCCATGCAAATCATGCATGTCAAGATTGCGCTTAAAAATGATGTCAAGATTGCGCTTAAACAATACGGTAACAGGTTCTGAATGGGCATAGCAATTTCATCAGTCACACTTCCTGGACCTCTTGGTCCACATTAACATGTGATTGCTGGATCTTGCCAGTTGGTGGACAGTCTTGTTTATTATTTGTCTAGGAGATAACTGTGATATTTTTTGTGCTTCTCAGTTAACAGTCCCGATTTCAAAGCAGGATTAGCTTCTGTATGTCAAATGCTGAATATACCCAGGCATCCAGACCCAACGACTATGCTTCAAGCAGTCAGCATTCTCATCAAGGAAAGACTGTCAGATGAGTCTCAGGTTGAAGTTGAGGAGGTAAGAACGGTGATGTGAATATATATCAGTCCAGAATCGATAAAACTGTCCCGAATCGATAAATATCTCATTTTTTTGTAGGTGGAGATTGTTCAGTTGTTTATTTCTCCTAATGCAAAAGTAAACTGGGTAATGTTGCCAGGTCCGAGAACGCTGTACCAGTGTCAGCTGAATTCAAGCATGCACAGGCAGTCAGGCACAGAACGTTCCAATTATCTGTGAGAAGAGAAACAAGAATGTTAATCATGTCGCTCTCAATTTTCTATTTCTTCTTTCCTCAACTTTTATAGGGAGTTGATTTTGACTTGAAGAATTACGACCTAGGGTTTGAAACAAAAGGTGAGTTGTTATTAGAGCATGAGCTGTCTGATTGACAATTACTGGGCAATTTAGGTATTAACTGGTCTGCAAGTGTAGTTAATGCTCTGTGTTAATAATCTTCTATAAAAAGTTCTGAGATATTTTCTTAAAATATTTAAGACTTAAAAATGGTTATTCCTTCATGTAATTTTACACTAAATTAGGGTTAGGGTTAGGGTTAAGGTTAGGGTTAGTTTAGGGTTAGGATTAGGGTTAGGATTAGGCTTAGGCTTAGGGTTAGGGTTAGGGTTAGGATTAGGGTTAGAGTTAGAATTAGATTACACGAAATAATTACATGAAGGATCGACCTAAAAAATATCAAGAGCTATCTTAAGAACCAAACCAATACAATGCTTGTTTGTGTTCATTTTAATGTATTTTACATGCTGATTCCAAATATGGTTTTCCCTCATTTCTCTTCTTTGGATAAATACTAACTTGTCGGTACTTGCCTCTCGTTTCCTTGAATAAACACTAACTTGTCCATACTTCCTTCTTTTCATTGGATAACCACTAACTTGTACATACTTTTCTATTTTCCTTGGATAACCACTAACTTGTCCATACTTTTCTATTTTCCTTGGATAACCACTAACTTGTCCATACTTTTCTATTTTCCTTGGATAACCACTAACTTGTCCATACTTTTCTATTTTCCTTGGATAACCACTAACTTGTCCATACTTTTCTATTTTCCTTGGATAAACACTAACTTGTCCATACTTCCTTCTTTTCCTTGGATAAACACTAACTTGTCCATACTTCCTTCTTTTCCTTGGATAAACACTAACTTGTCCATACTTCCTTCTTTTCCTTGGATAAACACTAACTTGTCCATACTTCCTTCTTTTCCTTGGATATAACCACTAACTTGTCCATACTTTTCTATTTTCCTTGGATAAACACTAACTTGTCCATACTTCTCTATTTTCCTTGGATAAACACTAACTTGTCCATACTTCCTTCTTTTCCTTGGATAACCACTAACTTGTCCATACTTTTCTATTTTCCTTGGATAAACACTAACTTGTCTATTCTTCTTTGGATAACCACTAGTCTGTACTTACCTCTTTCCCTAAATTGTCCTTTTCTATTTTTCTTGGATATACACTAACTTGTCTATTATTCCCTCTCTTCTTTGGATAACCACTAGTCTGTACTTACCTCTTTTCCTAAATTGTCCTTTTCTATTTTTCTTGGATAAACACTAACTTGGCCATATTTCCCTCACTTCTTTTTGGATAAACTCTAGTCTGTAGCTTCCTCTTTTCCTTGGATAACCACTAACTTATCCATACTTTTCTATTTTCCTTGGATAAACACTATCTTTGTCCATATTTCCATCTCTTCTTTGGATAAAGACTAGTACGTACTTCTCTCTTTTCTTTGGATAAACACTAAATTGTCCATACATGTACATATCTTGTTTCCTTGGATAACCACTAATTTGTCCGTACTTGCTTCTTTCCAACAGATTACATCTTAGATGAGGCAGCCAAAGTGCTCCGTTTACTTCACATATCTGAACTGAGAGATTTACAAACTAAAATAAATGAAGCTATTGTAGCAGTACAAACTATAACGGCCAATCCTAAGACCGATCAAAGACTGGGTAAAGTGGGCCGATAACGACAATCTTGACAGATACTACCATAGTAATCAGTACACAACATCTAATGCGACTCTTGTAGCATACTCAAATACTTGCAGTTTTTCTGTATCATGATTGGATACGCTTGTTAGTAAGCTATAGTTGGCTGACTGTATGCAGCAAATAGGTGGAGAGCATGTGATTGCATAACTACCCGATGTCAGCAATTTGCAGCAAATATGCGGAGATAGAGCTTATGTCGTTTCTTCAAAGGAATGCAAGGTATTTCACACACAAGGATTATAACATACTTTGATTTGTATGCTATTGGAATATAATTGGATTGCCAATAAACCTTTTCCTTATGTCCCATCATGCACTAATTCAGGGGTCCATTTCACTAAAATTTACAAAGCTTTGTAAGTCTCAAAATCAGTCGTAACTTATAATGACATATTGTAAGTTCCATTTCACTAAACTTACTTATGAATGGCACCCTTCGTAAGTAATAGGGATTTACTGCAAGGACTCTTTGTTAAGTTACGTCTAGTAAAAGGGTATTCAAACTTATGAATGGTTACTTGAGTTACAAAGTGTTAAAAGTTCAGTGAAATGGACCCCAGAGGGGACTTCTGCTGGGAGAGAGTCACAATCAACACGATCCTCCGGACGGAATTGTAGAGTTGTGTTCATTAGGATGTGACTGATATATCAGTCGGCTGGCACTACTCAATGGTACTTCTGCTGGGAGAGTGTCACAATCAACATGATCCTTCGGGTGGGATTGTAGAGTTATGTTCATTAGGATGTGACTGATATATCAGTCGGCTGGCACTACTCAATGGTACTTCTGCTGGGAGAGTGTCACAATCAACATAGATCCTTCGCGCGTGGGATTGTAGAGTTATGTTCATAAGGATGTGATGGATATATCAGTTGGCTGGCACTACTCCAGAGGGGAATTCTGCTGGGAGAGTGTCACAATCCACATGATCCTCTGGGCGGGATTGTAGAGTTGTGTTCATTTAGGTATTCAATCATGTTTCAACGTTGTTCATCACTATTTAACAACGATGTGTTAAATAGTGACGAACAACAGTGGAACATGATTGAATTCCTTTCAACAACAACTAAAGCTAAAGATCGTCTAATTCACATGATTATTTCATGAGGAATGTCAGTTAGTCATTGTCACTCAACCTTGCATATTAAATCTCTCTTTATTATTGTTATTAAGAAGAGCTGCGATTTCTCTGTTTATATCAGCAATAAAACTACAGAATATAACGGCAAAGTTTAGCTGCTATCTCCAACTGAATTCAACATGTAAAACACACAAGTTCCAGGCATGGCAAATTTTACGCGTATGCATGCTTCCGTTAACTTGCATTCGCGAATACGCTTCTGGGAAAGGGTGGATTCATCACAGATAAGAAGAATTGTGTCAGTCGGCAGGTGCCATTCACTGGAAGCCAATAACCAGGCGTAGTTGATTTATAACAGCAGTGGTGACAAGTTACACCAAAACAAAAATGCATTTCTTCCATTTCAATTTTCTGTACTGATTGATGTAGTGCAACATGGGTCAATAGTGACAAAAAAGTACATCAATGAACAGAGCATATCCAGATCTTGCAAAATCTTATTTCTTGACTCTCACCCCATGTTAGCCAGTCTGTTCTCCACATGAAAACAAAAGGAACCTGTACAAAGTTATAGGAGTGGCATTTAATTTAATGAGGTGATGCGTCATGTTACAAAGGATTCTGGGATGGGTTAGATATCTTCTCTGATATCACCTGTGGCATCATACACTCATTGAGTATAGGTGTACACCAGAGGATGTTTAAAGACATTCCCACAACCCAATGGGGTTTCTGACCTTGTATGTCTGGCTTTTGTACACTTTTGGTACAGTTGATCATACCTTGCATTGGGATTGTGTGCAAATATCTGGTGTTTTCATCCTATTATTTAACATTCAAAACATCAAGACTTAGGAATAAAATTAATGCAGTAGGACAATATGAATGTTTCCTGTAGGAAAATCAAATATCAGTCATAAGTCTCACCTATTAGCCCGTTGGCTACAGTTTTAGAATTACCATTTTGTGTGTGTGGCAATGGGGACTTTGCCTTTAAAATTAGGTTATATTGATCAGATTTCCCAATCATAGTGCATTGTAGGAATGCCTTTAAGCCTCCTCTGGGTGTACACTATCATAACAATCATTATAGTTAGGGGAAAAAAGTTCACTTTGGTGACCACTCTCTGGCTAGTAAGGTTTGACGATTGATTAGACTTCTATGGACCATTTAGAAAAAAATAGCCACCATGTCCCTCATGAAAATCCGGCATTTTTTAAGCTAGAGCGTAAATCAAAATGGCGGCCACCACCATTTTGAAAATTTAAGTTTTGAACCAGAGCACCCATAATCATGCACAAAGACACTTTTTCGGATATGTAAAGTACAAGGATTCGATTCTGACATTAGTTTGACATTACGGCATCATTTTCACCCAGAAATCCAAGATGGTGGCGGCACCATCTTGAAAAATTTAGTTTTGAACAAGAGGACCTTAAATGGTGTACAAAGACACTTTTTTGGATAAGTCGACCACAAGGATTTCAAATTTGACATTACTTTGACATTACTGAACTCATATTTACCCAGAAATCCAAGATGGTGGCCGCTTGGTATCATCTTGAAAAAAATAAGTTTTGAACAGATTACCTAAAATGGTGTACAAAGACACTTTTTTTTTTTTTTTTACCCCAAGAAATCCGAATCTGACATTAATTTGACGTTACAAAATAATTTTTGCCCAGAAATCCAAGATGGCCCCCATTTGGTAGGCGTAAATGTGATTTTTGAATGAGAGCAGAAGCATAAGTGTGTCATTTCCGCCTTATCTGGGGTTCATGTCTCTTATATGGGGTTTCAACTGCCTTATCTTGGGTTTACATCCCTTATCTAGGGATAAGGCGCCTTATCTGTGGTTTAGACGGCCTTATCCTGGGTTTACGTTCCTTACCTGTGGCTAAGATGCCTTAACCTTAGCATATCGCAGTCTAAACCCAGATAAGGCATATAAACCCCGCTAATGCGACGTAACCCCAGATAAGCGTCGTAGCCCCAGATAAAGCAGTCTAAACCCCAAATAAGGCGCCTTAACCCTAAATAAGGAACATAAACCCCAGAAAAGGCATCTAAACCCCACATAAGGTGCCTTAACTCTAGATAAGGGTTGTTAACCCCAGATAAAGGTCGTAAACCTCAGATAAGGCATCTAAACCCACGATAAGGCGCCTTAACCCCAGATAAGAGACGTAAACTCAGATATGGCAGTCTAAACCCCAGATAAGGTGCCGTCTGGGGTTTACTTCTCTTATATTAGGTTTATGTTGCTTATTTATGGTTAAGGCGCCTTATTTGGGGTTGGGACTGGTTTATCTGAGGTGTACGTCCCTTATCTGGGGTTACGGCGCCTTATCGGGGTTTAAACTGTCATATCTGAGTTTACGTCTCTTATCTGGGGTTAAGGCGCCTTTATCTTGGGCTTAGATGTCTTATCTGAGGTTTATGACCCTTATCTGGGGTTAACGACCCGTATCTAGAGTTTGGGCACCTTATGTGGGGTTTAGATGCCTTATCTTAGGTTTATGTTCCTCATTTAGGGTTAAAGCGCCTTATTTGGGGGTTGGACTGCTTTATCGACGGTCTACGTCTCTTATCTGGGGTACGGCGCATTATCTGGGGTTTAGATGCCTTATCTGGGTTTAGACTGCGATATGCTAAGGTTAAGGCATCTTAGCCACAGGTAAGGAACGTAAACCCAGGATAAGGCCGTCTAAACCACAGGTAAGCGCCTTATCCCTAGATAAGGGATGTAAACCCAAGATAAGGCAGTTTAAACCCCATATAAGGGACATGAACCCCAGATAAGGTGGAAATGACACATTTATGCTTCTGCTTTCATTCAAAAATCACATTTACGCTCTACCAAATGGGGGCCATCTTGGATTTCTGGGCAAAAATTATTTTGTAACGTCAAATTAATGTCAGATTCGGATTTCTTGGGGTCGACTTATCGGAAAAAGTGTCTTTGTACACGATTTTAGGTAATCTGGTTCAAAACTTATTTTTTCAAGATGGCCAAGCGCCACCATCTTGGATTTCTGGGTAAATATGAGTTCAAGTAATGTCAAAGTAATGTCAAATTTGAAATCCTTGTGGTCGACTTATCCAAAAAAAATTCTTTGTACACGATTTAAGGTCCTCTTGTTCAAAACTAAATTTTTCAAGATGGTGCCGGCCACCATCTTGGATTTCTGGGTGAAAATGATGTCGTAATGTCAAACTAATGTCAGAATCGGATTTCTTGTACTCGACATATCCGAAAAAGTGTCTTTGTGCATGATTATAGGTGCTCTGGTTCAAAACTTAAATTTTCAAAATGGTGGTGGCGCCATTTTGGATTTTAACCTCTAGCGAAAAATGCCGGATTTTCATGCGAGGGACATGGTGGCTATTTTTTCTAAATGGTCCATAGAAGTCGAATCAATCGTCAAACCTTACTAGCCAGAGAGTGGTCACCAAAGTGAACTTTTTCCCCTAACTATTATATTTATTCCATAAGCTTACATGTCACGGTTGGCATATAATAAAAGATTACTCAAATTGTAGCCAAAGCATATTAAATGTAAGGCCATGTGTCTTATATTGGGACCCTAACAGGGTGGCAGCATGAGATTTTTTTTGAAAAATGAAATGATGATGACATCAAAATGAAGATGAATACTTACACCCTTAATATTGGTCTTGTTTTAAAGCTTAGTTCTTTTAGGATTTTTCATTGATGCTAATTAATGCAAAACAGTCAATTTTCAGAATTAGTCTAAAAGTGGCAAACAAAGAGATTTTATATTCTTTCTGGTTTGGAATGATTATTTATGACTGAAAGCAGTTATTTTAAAGTATTTAATCAGCTAATTAGCACTAATTAAACCTTTTGAATAATTAATTAGTAGATAAAATTTTTATCACCCAGTATACATAGAAGCAAGCATCGCTTGACGCTACCTATATAAAGTATATATTTTCTGATCGGCCTTTTCAAGCGCTGTTTGAATTTGTACAATCAGAGATTGAGAAAATACTCCTGAAAAGAAATAGGCACTCCAAAACTATACCATATGTTCATTAAAAAGTTCTTTGTTATACCTTGCACCATCTTCTGAATATCGCCCTGAGGTTTGGATCATTATAATCGTATGTTCTTTAAATGCTTTCCAGCAATGCATACTTTTACATACCTAATTGGGACATAAAAAGGCATAACCATTGATCTCAAAATTTATGTTTTCAGCTATGAAAACAGTATGTCACAAAAGTGGGTCCCAGCATGACTATAAGAGTTAACATATTGCTTTCAAGCCTTGAAATAAGTGGGCGCAGGGAGCAAATTTGCCCTCGTAAAGCCACCAATTGCTCCTGGTCCTTGCATAATTCACAAGAACCAGGAGCAATTTTCTAAAACAAATTGCTCCTGGTTCCAGTTTTGCACTTAATGCAGAATTGCTGGCATGCAGAAAAGGATTTGCTATTTGAAAATTGCTCTTGTTTCTTCAGAAATTGCTACCGGTTCTTGTAAATTCCAGTGAACCGGAGCAATGTTCAAAAATTGCTCCTGGTTCCAGTCCACTTATTTCAAGGCTTGATTGCTTTACAAGTAAGTTATTTGTATTGAAATAAACATATGTGAATTCAACATGTAAAAAATTTATTCTACCATGTTATTTTTTGTGTGTGAAATTTCTAAATTCCAAGGTTATGATTAAGTGTTTTATATTCAAGAAATGAAAAACGTAAATAATGGGCGAGGCGCAGAAATCAAGAAATCATACAAGGTTGGTCTTGAGGTAAACTTTGGAGTCAGTTTATACAATATTTATTGCAAATTTTATACCTTTTCAAGACCTTCAGTGAAAAATTGAGATACTAATTCCAGAACCTGTTTTCTACTTATCCTTTAGAACTTCTGTCCTGTCAGTATTTAGTTAGTTAGTATTTAGTCAAAAACACAAAAATCCAGGATGCCCTCTTCTTCTCCTCAGCTTCTACGTGTTGTTGGTATTCCATAAAAATACAGAATTTTTTGGAGTGAAAAAAATATTACACACATGACAAATGAGGACACACCTCCGACTGTGGAGCGTCCTTGATCTGCTGGATTTAACCAGGACATCGCAAATGATGTTAAACAGGTCCACCTACAGGGGGTTATAGGGTGGGCCACAGCTGGTGTGTGTGTGTGAGGTCCACGGTGTGTCGATTAAGAACGGGTTTGTGAGTCCTCGGTTAGATGGTATTAACACATGTATGCAGAATGAGGTCCTCGTTTGGAGGTATTTACAAGTAGGGGTGGGGGTGTGTGTGTGTGGGGGGGGGGTGCATTCGCAGGAACTCCTTTTATAAACACAAAGAAAAACACAAAAGCAAGTAGTTTTAACATCTCTCTGAATTTATTTAATATCCAAAATCTTGTCATTATTATAGTGAAAGACAACACTATCAAACACTATGAACATGTGACAATGATAATGCTATCACAGATTGAACCCATTGATTCATTTTATTTATAATCGCTTCAAAAGGAAGACTTTGTGAATTGGAAGTTGTTGAAATATGTTTTGGGTCTTTGCTCTCAACCTTTGGAGTGTGTAATCATTAATTCCAGACTCTTTTATTTGATCAAAAACTCTTTTTAAAGTTTAAGATAAGTTAGCTCAAAATAACATCGAAACTGAAAATCAACCTTTACATAAATGAATTTCACTAATTTATGTACAGCATTTCTGTGTCAAACATTTAAAACATACATCAAACACGCTATATGTAGATTCCGATATTGTACACATTACCAGCGTATATAAAATCAATTCCAATAACACCCCATTATTTTATTTTTGCATAGCGTCGTATGTGACTACATAACTATATAAAATGAAACTAGTCTAAAAATAATATTTGCATATCCAAAACATTGACAAAGATACAGATATGAAAGAGTATAGAACTGGTCTCTATTCACTAGGATCCACATGCTCATCTATCAGGGCACAGTTATTTAACCACAATACATTTGTACATTCATTGAATGACCTTTGTAAATACGAGTACAGAAACTCATACTCTGCAACTTTAGGTTAAATTTAGCACTCTGATTGTGTAATTGAGGTTATTGAACTATGCCATTGGTATGAGGCCATTTTGGTCCATAGTGAATTGTATTTCACTACCTGCTAGCTGCTACTCCTGGGAAACTGATCGTTAGAAAAATATATTCAAAAATATGCTTGTTTTTGGTCAAATTTGTAAATACTTCTTGAAATGAAGCAGCAAATGCACATCATAAAATTGTGGTTCACTTACGCAATTGAAGTACAAGTATCAATTCTTTTATTCTTAAGGGATCTAAAATGAGCGTTTATTATGCGTTTTACAGTATTTTTGTGGGACATGAGAGCACCTCAGACCTGTCGAATTGCATTCTGAATCTGAAGCATGTCTTTCTGATATCAAATAATTTTCATTTTTGAAAATCACAATATAATACAAATTTTATGACAAATTATAAAAATTTGATATTTTTCAAATTTTGATATATAACAGTCCTCGAAGTAAATTATATAAATCTAATGATATATTCTTAAAGTGTATGTAGCAGGGAGGAAAAGCCGACGGTCAATTGAAAATTTTGACCTTTCATATTGAAGATATGGATTTTTTCCCAAAAAGACCTAATTTTTTTGGGTGTTTTGGGAAAAAAAATCCATATCTTCAATACTGAAAGGTCAAAATTTTCAATTGATCGTCGACTTTTCATCCCACCTACATACACTTTAAGTATAAATCATCAGATTTATAAATTTTACTTCAAGTACTGTTAAATATCAAAAATATCAATTTTTAATGATTTGCCATAAAATGTGCATTAAATTGCGAATTTCAAAAATCAAAATTATTTGATATCAGAATGACATTCTTCAGATTCAGAATGCAATTCGATATGTCTGATGTGCTCTAATGTCCCAAAATAAATACTGTCCAAACGTTCATACCCCAGCCCTTAAACAAATCGAGCATCGAATTAAGTAAATTTTCTCACAATAATTCTCAGAATTTCATGATTTTACAGCGAAAGAACTTAAAAAAAGGGAAATAAAAAATGAATTTGCCGTTTCCGCTGAAAGGGCAGCGCTAAGAAAAACGAACACATACTGGTGCTTTGAGACATAGCCTTTTTTTTTGCCTGATATGGAGCAACACTATGTGGGTGTGTGAAAATTTGACGAGAATCTGTCTAGCATCCAATCATATCTGTATGGAGTTGTCTGCCCTAAAGGATCACGCTATCTTGCATTGAAGCATATACACGCAAGTCTAACTTAATAGTCTTTTTTTATGAATCCCACCACCAAAATGTAAATATGTTTTTAAAAAAGTACAATATTGTATGTAGTTGAGAACTAAAATTAATATTTATAAAAAATTATATACAAGAGCTTCATGATTTAATTACATTCAATTTCAGTGTGTTATTAATTTTCCATAATATGCTCAATCTGAGGCTATTGACGGATGTGTTGATACTATGCTTTATTCAGCACAGTATGTGTTTTGTTATAGAAGGCCATACTATGGGATGTATGCATTGTAATGTACAAAAATTAGCCTGGGTTCAGAACAGTAACCTCAGATTGTGCACCGTCTATAATTTTCTTTGCTTAATGCTCAACTTCAATGGACTATTCCAGTTGAAATCCATACACCCCATCTGGAAGACACAACCTTAACCTTCCACACAGGGGTGTGAATTTCAAATGGTGTTACCTGAATGGATCTACATGTACACCCCCTGTGTGGAAGATTAAGGTCATGTCTTCCATAGGGGGTTGATGGATTTCAACTGGAATAGCCAGATCTCAGCTTATTAATAAAACAGTTTTGCACAAGTGTTGGGCTTATCATACAATATCAATGCTTAGCTTTTGACAAATTTAATACCTCTATAGAGCTCAAACCTTGATTGGTATTGGATACTGTTAACATTTTTAGAATTGTCAATTCCAGCATTAATTTGCTTAAAAAGCATGAGACTTCAAAAATATGACAAGTAACAAAAAATCCTGAAATCGTAAGTTAGTTTCAGTATTCATTTGTATTTTGTTTGCCAATTTTTGAAATTTTGACTGATTGCAGAGGGTACATGTAACACATTTCTTTGTCTTATTTTTCTGAGTTCTTCCAAACCAATGTCTTGATCAGCATATAGGATACAAACAACTATTTACACATTTTCATTTTTGTTTAGAGATTGCCTACTCACTGTTGTCATTAATGCCTGACCTGTGTGAAGTGTATACACAACAGTATATGGCACATCAGAAATCATGATCAAAGATGATCACATCAAGGAAATCTCCCTCAATTAACTCCATACTGCTTTCTTACAGTGTTCCCGATTGGTTAATTATATGATATAATCATCTCAGTAACCAATCAAAAGAGCTTTTAGATCTCTTAGCAATTTTAAGCTTAATCCCTTTCAGCCATACTGACTTTTCTTACCATATCTCTGATTGGCTCAATACATGATATAGCCCTTTTTGTAACCAATCAAAATAGTTGTATGAGGACGATGACTATAATACCTCTTTGGCAATTGAAATACTGCTGTGCTATTACTTAAATGGATGATGAAAGTTTTTATTACTTTTATTGCAGAATTCAAGGTACTGGGCTATTCCAGTTGAAATCCATACACCCACTGTGGAAGATATGACCTTAATCTACCACCCTGGGGTGTGAATTTCAAATGGGGTTACCTGAATAGGTGGCTCCATTGGAAATCTACATCTCCTGTGTGGGAGATTTAGGTCATGTCCTCCAGAGGGGTGTGTGGGTTTTAATTCGAATAGCTCATCCTACAGTATGGTTCAGATATACTATAATTTATCTTAAATAAGGTACAAACATGTTGATGGTATTTATATTTTTAAAATATTAAGCTTAAATATGATTAGGCTAAAAAATATAATGCTATGTCTCAAAGCGCTTGGCAATTTCAAAAACTGATGCAAAATGCAGGGATTTTTCAAGTGTTCAAAAGTATTCAGTTCATATATACACAATTGAAGTGCAATTGTAACCTAAACAATGCAAGTATCGAATCAAGTAAATTTTCTTCAAAATATTTCTCGGAATTTCATGATTTTACTGCAAAAAAAATGAATTAGCCATTTCAACTGAAATGGATGTGCTAAAAAACTGAATATGCACAAGCACTTTGAGACATAGCTTAAAAATATGATTATGAATGAAAAAGGATTTTAACACAAGTCTCCACATTCATAAATGACAGCCAGTGCTATATTCACTGACCATGCATGATATCTTGTTTGGTTCTATAAATATAAGGTTAGCAAGGAAGACAATGTCATCATGAATACCAAGCCTGCATTTTGTTGCTAGGTTACCAAGTTATGTGGTCTGTAATCATTTGCTGCACCCACTTCTGTAAGGAAAAAAGAGACAAAACAGCAGGCATTATTTAATACTTTTATCTGTTAACCCCATGAAAACTACCTGCCGATTGGGCAAAAAGATGTTTTCATTATCAATTGGACCAATCAGCAACATTAGTAGAATAATTTCACCATGCAAAAAAATTGGGGTTTATTATTTGCAAAGCTCCATTCTGATTGGTGATATCATGTAATTGACCAATCAGAGGCAATGTTAGATCGGCAGGTAGTGCTCAGGGGGTTAATACTTTTATCTGTTAATTTTCTGATTTGTCTGATATTGGTAGGATGAGATCCTGAAAAGATGCCACAGCATGTTGGATCTTGGTGACTCAAACAGCATGATTATAATGAGCACCTCACAATACCACGCTTTGATTTTCACCTGCATTTTAATCCTCTCGCTGTCATTTTATACTGCGCTGTACCTTTTACTACTCATGTACTAAGTGGTGAAGGTGGAAGTTTAGGAAATATTTTCTGTGACCTTCAAGGTCCGATTTTGAATGCTCGCACTGTATTGAAGTTTGCGTCCTGTGCCACCCATCAAATCTTCACCCGAACTGTTTCCACTGAGAACGTTACCGCATATTCATCACTATTGACGGTGAGGTTCACTTGCATCACCCCACATTCACCCTCACCCAATCTGTTTCTACTGGGCTGTGACCGCATATTCCTCTCCGAATTTACTCAAATTCACCGGAAATCGTTTGCTCAGTAGAAATGCACTCAAAGTTCCCTAGGCCAGCAGCTAACTTACTTGGGGCAACTTGTCAGACTCATCATTTTCAACTATATAAAAAGTTAGTATTAGCAATTAAAGTAGCCCAATCTTGTAGGCATGATTTTTTTGGGTGCGACAAGTGATCGTCAAGTAGCCCAATTTGGTGTCTATTCCACTTATTACACTGGGATCCACAACATGATCATCTATCAAGGCACAGTTCTTTAACCCCAATACAATTGCACATTCATACATTCATTGAATGACCTTAGAAAATTTGGGTACAAAAACTCATACTCTGCAACTTGATGTCAAATTTTGCACTATGAGTGTTTAATTGAGGTTATTGAACTATGCCATTGGGAGATGCCATTGTGGTCCAGAGTTGTATACTTACCTCATGGTACACATGGGATTTCATTACCAGCCTCTGTGGTAGGACAGGCACATACACGGCGGTTTCCTGGTGTTGGCAGACATAGACTACTACAACCACCATTGCTGAATTGACATGCATTGGAGCCTGAAAACATCAAGAACATAAGAAGGTAACTTATATATTAATATTCCTTCTTTTGTTCAATATGGTTCTTCTTTTGTTCAATATGGTTTTGTTTAATATAGGCATATGTGACGGACGTGGTATATATCGAAAGGAGATACTTTTGGGTAAGATTGTAAATGGAGAAATAGCAAAAAATCTGGGGGTGATTTTTTCTCAATTTGGGTTTGTTACAGAATTTGTCAAATTTGTGATGTTAATTATAATGTTTTTAGACATTTAAAAAAATATTGTCTGATAGTTTTAGACTGGAATAAACTGACTTCTTGTATTTTTTCAGACATTTTTCAAGGTCATTCCTACTCTCAACATTGTCAATAATATTTTTAAAGGGCGATATCTCAATATCCAATTTTATAATACCATAACTTATTTACTCAATATCTTCGCTTAGGAATGTCTGAATTTCATTGGGGAAAACAGCATTGTGGAGCAAAATATCTTTATATCTAAGATATTAAAACACTCAAAATTGATATCCTGCCCAAAAGTGTCTATTTTTGATATACCCAGAGCTGCCAACTCTCCCTCTTTTTGCAGGAGACTCCCTACTTTTAAACCTTCAGAACCCTTAATTTTTGGTCATCTCCCTGAAAAGGAAATGGTTTCATCCAGTAAGATGTACACATTTTGACAAATTTCCCTGATTGCAACAGGAAATCTCCCTTTTTTCAAGATTCAAATGTTGGCAGCTCTGTATACCACATCACGATTATGTTGATTGTATCAATTTGTATGAAAACAGTTTTTACAAGAGAAGAACTTAAGGCCGCTCCATTTGAATTTCATACACCCTGTAAGAAAGTTAAACCTGAATCTTTCACAGGTGGAGGGTGAGTTTCAAATGGAGCTGCCTAAAGTTTGTTCGGCTTATATAAGGTGGACAAAAATAAGACAGTATATTGATATAGAATGATATATAAATGTCATGCACGCAGTTGGGCGCAATGCTCACGCTAGTTGTGCGTTGCGTAATGCGTGACTGGTGTATGCTTATGTGAATTTACGCGAGTGTGAGTTGGGACTTTATTGACACGCGCAGTAACAAAAGCCGAATAATATCTGCCTTATATAACCCAAACAAACTTTAATGCATTTGAAATTCATTGTCCCCCTGCGGAAGATATTTTCCGAATCTTCCACAGGGGTAGTGTGGATTTTAAGTAGAACAGCCCAAATAGATTATTTTAGGGTCAGTACGTACCTCCAGGGCAGGATGTGACAGCAGTGACTCCATAGACCTTCCCATTGCCTCCTTTAGGTAATTGCAGCGACTCACTCGTTAAACCACCATTCTTGTTAATAGCCTGGATATTGCGACTGGAAAATCAAAATTGTTGAAGGCTTAGTATAAAGTGCACCCATTTCAACAGGAGTAAGTAGTCCTGATGTAATTTCTTTATTATTTCCATGGTCTGTGCTGTGCACCGAGCGTACCCAAGCGTAAATACAGAAGTTATTAAAAATCACACTGATTGGCCCGCTGATCAACTGTCTTGAGAACAAGATGATTAAAGATGATTAGCCCATTGGTCATCTGCGCGTGAAAAGGGAGGAGACCTCACCAATCACCATTTCTATACATACATACATACATACATAAAGGTATTTATATAGCGCCTTTAAAATTTATCAAGGCGCTGAACAAGGAGAGAAAGGATGGGGAAAAAAGAAACACAGTGGAACAAGAAAGAAGCTAACTGAAAAGGTGAGTTTTCAGTTTCTTCCTGAAAACTGGAATTGATGGAGACTCCCTGATGGCTTTAGGGAGTTTGTTCCATTCCCTCGTGCCAGAGACAGAGAAGGTATTTAAACCAGATCCTCTATGTGCCCTAGGCTGACTAAGCAGGGTCTTATCGGAAGAAGATCTCAATTCTCTTCCGGGAGCATAGGCTGAAAGAAGCTCACAAAGATAATAGGGGGCACGGCCCTGAGAGCACTTGAAAACATAAAGCAGGAGTTTAAAAAGAATTCGGTCCTGGATTGGAAGCCAATGCAATTGAATGAGAAGGTCGGAGGTACCAGGTTCTATGCAATTGATTACCAGCGCGTACTCAGATCACGGAAGTGCTAAAAACTACACTGCAAGATTCTCATCTGTGTGACGCCGATGTCACATCAATGTCACTCCATCGGAAACCACACCTCGGTTTTCCATATCGCCGGTCCGAAATAGCCGGGTAGCCAGCCTCCTAGGTTTCTACAGAGTGACTTGGCGCGCGGTGACTTCAGAGGAGAGTCACACCGGTGTGACTACGCGACTGGGCCTGGGTGCTCAGTACCGGGGTTTTGGGTTGCCGGTTTTGCTTTTATTGCCATATTTTTTATATTCTCTTGATTTATTGAATTAATTTTTTTTATTTCTTGCATTTTTTAAGGGATTAGGAAGGGGGAAATTGCAAACTGAACTTCAAAAATAAGGAAAATATTAGATGAATAAAATAAATTTGTTAGTAAAAGAAATAAACATGATAAGTAAACAAAGTATACCGTAATTCAATAAACTAATATGATGAATAAGATACATTTTTCTTAATTGATGGTTATTTGAATAACTAAATAAATAATAAAAAAAAGAAATAAATAAACATGAAGAAACCAATAAACATGCAAAGAATGGAAGAAACAAAGAAACACTTGAAAAAAAACAACTTGAGAAAAATTGCAAATAAAGAAGTTAAAAGTAGGAATATTATAAGAATCATGTAGGCCTATTGATGAATTAAAATGTTAAATGTGTAAAATAAATTAATAATTATAACAATAATATTAATATTTGCGTGATAAAAAATTTCAAACCAACACTGCAATATGCCTATAGGCCTATTGATTAGAATAAATAAAAACAAAATTTAGTGAAATATAATTAAGTGAATATCAAACTCAAGCAACATAAACAAGTTAGCTATTTTTAAAAAGTGCATGCATCAAGTTTACAAAAATACACAGCAAACAAAAGTTTACCTCTGAGTCTCCAGTCGGCGACAATGGCAACAAAATACAAATAAAAAATTCCCGATTTATAGGCATAATTTGATAACGTAAAAAAATCAACGTGAAAAAGGAATCAAACTAATAGGCCTATAAAAACACCATTTTGAAAAACGGAAAAGGAAAATAACACAAGCCAAAGTTTTGCATAATCTTACAGCCGGCAGTAAAAGTATAAATTTGTAGTAGGCCTATATTTAGGAAAGTGGCAAGAAGTAAAACAAAATGCATGCTAGGCCTATAAATCAATTTTAAATATAACAGAAACATTCTTGCTTCAAAATGAGTAAAGTTTTGGCAAATCAAAATGTATAAATTGAAAATGCTAGGCCTATAGGCGAACTTCGGCTGAAAATAAAATAAATATCTCTTTTAAAACATTTAAAAACACAGTTTAATTCAATAAAAAAAAGTGTCAATAGGCCTATATAACGTTATCATGCAAAATATGAAAAAATAGGCCTAATTTGATTGCAAAACATGCCATCTAACCACTGAAGTAAACAAAGCAATGATTATGATATAAGTTTTGTAGGAAAACAAGCAAACAAATGAACAAAATAAAAACGTTTGAAATGAAACAAACAAATAAAGAACAAGAACTGCAAATTAAACACACACTGTTGATGAGATTATTAAACAGACAGCACTAAAAGAATTAAAATTATATAAAAGAGAACATCAAATAAATGAAACAAAATGAATCGGAAGTATATATCACAGTTGAAACATAAATGATTATAAAGAATGCAAAAGCACGATAAAAAAACAAAGACGGCATCGCGGCAGTACGGCCACACACCCATGCACTGCAGTAAAGCATGCATCAATCAATTAATTCTAAAACCAACATCATTCCATTCATACAAGCAGTAAACAAGCATGATACGCGTATTTATCATCACCAGCGCGTATTTTGTAGATATACGCGCGCGTCTCCAGAGTGTTCGAACTCATAACAGGGTTCGGTCAACGACCTTTTGGCAGCGTAGTCACCTTGAAGACTACAAGATGTGGACCACTGTCGGAATCTAGTCAGTGGTGTACATCATATGAGTCGCCGATGCGGCATCGAGCAGGTAACACATCGGAGGCTAGCAGTTGTAGTCACTGCGTGATGACACTGCTGCATAGTACCCTACTGCCTTGTTTCCGATGTAGTCACTCTCCTGTAGTGACTCTGTCGGCCACCATAAGGTAGGTTATTATGGCGTGATGGCGGTGGTGACTGCAGAGATCCAGTGCGATGTAGTCACTCTGCCGCCAGGAATTTTGCAGTGTACTTTAAATAGGTCTAATTGTGTGCTTGTTTTGCAGCTGTGTTAAACAAAACAGGATGGTTTTGTCTGGTTTTGCTGCAAAAACAAGAAACAGCAGGCTAAAAACACATAAAAAAAACATAGTTTGCTGTAGCTTTGAAAGTTTTTTTGCCTTGACCGAATAGAAGTAGGCGCAATTAGAAATTGTTTACATGCAATTAAGCCTGCAAATTGGAAACAAGTATGTTTATATCACCATAATACCAGTAACTAGCTTCAACAGACTGTTCGTTGTTGTTTAAAGTCAGACCAAACCCCTACCCTATGTGGCCACCCACCCCACCCTTGGGAGTTCTCTTACCTATCCCAGTCAGTCCAATAGAGATTGTAGTTATTTGCAGTCAAACCGAATGGATATTCAGATGACTGGAACACTGTGTAGCAAGAAGTCCCTACTTCAGACAACCTACCCCACCCTATTTGGCTACCCACCCCCACCCCGGGGAGTTTCTCTTTATCTATCCCAGTTGATCCAATAGAGATTGTAATTATTGGCAGTCAGATCGACTGGATAATCAGATGATGTGAGATCTGTGACAAGCCTACCTCAAACAACCTACCCCTACTCTATTTGGCTACCCATCCCCACCCTGGGGGTGTTTCTATCCCAGTTGATCCAATAGAGATTGTAGTTATTTGCAGTCAGACCGAATGGATAATTAGAAGATGTGAAAATAGTGTAGCAAGAAGTCCCTATCTCAAACAACCCACCCCTACCCTATTTGGTTACCCATCCACCCCCATCCTGGGGAGTTCTCTTACCTATCCCAATCAGTCCAATAGATATTATTGTTATTTGCAGTCAGACCAAATGGATATTCAGATGATGGGAAGACCGTGTAGCGAGTTGCTGTGTTGCCATTCAGATTCATGCATTCTATCTTCTTTGTACCTGCAATGTAAAAGAGATTGTATGCATTAAGATGTTACTCTTTAATTTTAATAGCAATTAATGGCCCAGGGGAGGCACTTAACACAAATGACCATACAGGTATATTGCTCCCTCAAAAAGATCCCTATTTTGGACATTTCAGCTCCCAAAAGCTCTAAAAGACATCTAGATTGCTCATTTTCCACATTTGGTAATGAATCGGCCCCTTGCCTTGACTTTACTTATTATAAAAGGGTAAGTTCAAGAAATACAAGTCTGTGACAGATAAACAAATGCATATTTAAAACACAAGCATGTTTGTTACAAAAACAAACTTTTGAGAACTTGGTACTTATTTAATACATAAAGGATGTATTGCAGCAAAAAAGTTTGTGCTTATGCTTTTTTTTTGTGTGTAAAATGTATGCAAGTGAAATTATACAAACGTGTTTTGAATATTTCAGATTACTCATATATCAATATTCCTATACACCAATCCGAGAAGTGTTTACGGTATTTGGCCTTCTATTAACGGAACCGCAGATGTACCAGTGCAGGAGATTTAATTTGTTCAATCAATTCATGATTGTGTATTGAAAGTTACTGTTGTGTACAATTCTGTATAGCACACTAACAAGTAAATGATGGAACCCTCGACTTTGGGACACTGCAGTTTTACGTCCGGGACACCGCAGTAATGGTGTTTTCGGATTGGTGTTTATATTTACCTGCATCGGCCCAGCATATCTGCTGTGAGGTATAATCAATTGTTAGTCCATTAGGTAGGCCCAAGTTGTTGTCAATCAAAACTTCACGATTCGTACCATCTAACCAGGACTTCTCAATCTTAGGATTGTTACGATCCCAGTCACTCCAATAGAGCAACCTGTGTACAAATAATACATTCATAAACATTAATATTCATACTAATTAATATTAAACTCATTAGCATTCTTAAACTCAATAATATTCATAATGTGAAAGAAGACTAAAAATGAGCGAGTTATATCTTACCCTCCGATAGGATCTACTGCTATACCACGTGGATTCACCAGATCTGTATCAAACAGTAGCTTCCTGTTACTGCCATCTATTTTAGATACCTCAATTTGGTCAAACCCAGAATCCGTCCAGTACATGTTGCGACTCAGATGATCCACTGCAATACCTTCTGGGCTGCTGAGGCCTAGACAAAAATAATAATAACAATAACAATAACATTAACAATAATAATAATAAATTTATCCATGCAATGCATTCTGGATGGTAACATCCCTCAAAGTGTGCCACGGGTCGATATGCTGCCAAACCACTAGGGGCAGCGCAAGTTGGCCTCAATGCTGAGTGTGACAGACAACATGCCAGGGCTGATCTCCTGCTCTTTACAAAAAGGCCTGTAACTTTTACATGTCCAGATATTGCTCTTCTGGTACATGGGATGGGACTATCATTTTACGTTACTCTCTGAACCACTGCACATCGTGCACCGGCCCGCTGTGGTGTCTGCACATTTCGGGACACAATGAGTGGGATAGAGGAGAAATGAGAAAAATCATTATCTTTACAACCTTCAGACCTATTATAGCTTAGCACACCAATCTACACGACCACCCTCTACCTCTATGAGTATCACTGGTTGTACTGGCTACGGCACTTATAGACAAGAGATGCATGAAAATGGAAATTTGTCAAAACTAAGCAAAAACAGGCTTGTTTATGCTGAAAGTTTAATTAGTGAAATACTGACTGTCTCAAAGCTGTAGTTGCCATCCTTCTACAGAATATTCTCTGTACCCAACAACAAACAATTTCCCAAACCACGCGGATGTCGCCTAGAATGCAGACGACAAGTTTCAATTTTTTAATTCTAAAATTTCTGAATTGTTTTATTGTCCAGATTTGTCCAAATGTTTTTAGCCAAATTTACTCAGGGTTTTTCAAATATTTACCAGTTTTGTCATAAGAGTTCATTCTCATGTCTGTTACACTATGATCAACTCATAATAGGTGAGAATTGTTTGTTTTTTTACTGCACAAGTTCCAACTTACGCCAGCGTGAATTCGCAAAATCCACAGTTGAAATTAACATTCCTAATGAACTTGCTCAAAGAAAACAAAATATTTCTAAATTGAATCTTACCATTGTACACAAGTTGTTGATAGTCGGAACCGTCATACTTGGCACGATTGATAGACCTTGTCGATACATCCGTCCAATAAGCGTATTCATCTTGACAGTCATAGCTTACTCCAACAATCGTCTGTCCGTTGCGCATGATGATCTTGCCACCCTTCACATTAGGATCAAGAGGCATGCGCATAAGATTCATGCCTTGGGCGAACATAAGAAAAGCATCACTTGGTCTTGGTCGAGGAATTTCTGAAAACATAATAATACAAGGGGTGTATGAAGTTCAACTGGAATAGCCCAATTTCATTGTACCAGGGACTGTCTTGGAATTTGCAGGAGAGCATTAAATAGCTCTTCTGGAGCCTTCAAGGAGAGCTGTTTAGTGCATTTACAATAGAATGTAAGGAGAGAATGGTCAACTAAGGAGAGCTAAAATCACTCTCCTATATCAGTTTAAGGAGAGCTGTAGCTCAGTCCCTGTTGCACAGGAGCATTAAAAAAGTGGTGCATAGACAGTTGTCACTCTGTAGGGGTGCTTACTAGGGGAAGGGTGTTAATTAGCATGAAAACATGATCCCCAGGGTAGGGTGTGCTGACAGCCAGGTGTTACCCTGATTGGAACTGGCGGTGAGATCTTTGTCATTCAATGCATCTTCCCCACAGTTCAAATGCAGTAATGGAGAGAGCAGAAAATACATTTTTGATATTTGTCTCCACCGGGGAATTGGACCAGGGACCTCTTGCTCCAGAGTCAAAGACCTTTATTGCTGGACTTATGCATAGGTTTGCTGAAAATTAGTCAAGTTAATGTATTGCTTGCTGTAGTAGTGACCTTGATTGATTCAAGGTTAAAGTAACTTGTTGTAAACCTTTGACTAGAGCGTACTTCCGCAATGTTGACAAGGCGCAACTCACAACGCATACGACACATTTGGCGGCAGAATTAAGCGTAAAGCACACATACTATAATGGTTCAGAGATGCCTTCTTAACATTGTGGAAGTACACTCTCGTCAAAGGTTTGCAGCAAAATACTCAAACAATTGTATTATTGTAAATAACCTGACCAATCAAAGGATTATACATGTAATTAACCATTTCCTTTTAAAGGGAATTTTTATTTGTTTTCTTTTACCTGTGCATGTCCTTCCATCACCAACAAATCCTTGTCCACAATAACAGTTGTAACTTCCTTCTGTGTTGTAACATTCCGCATTTGGGTGACAGGCTACAGCACCACCTTGTTGACACTCATCAATATCTACACACAGACAAACCATGAAAACAGACCGTCATTTGGTGGGGCTAAAATAAAATATTTGCCTGTAGGGCAACAGAAAAAACGGGCCCGACTGACCCAGATTTTGTGTTTTGGGAGAATATTTTTACTTACACAGGTTTCTCATGGGGTGTCCTTAATTGCCAATGGTTACAAATGCACACACAGTGGGTACAGTCCTGCCAAGCTGGGACATCCCCAGTTGGCAGATGTCCCCGGTTGTGCAATTGAAAACACACAAATGTCTTTGATAGTGAGCGAGTTCGAGTGCATGATTGTGACCCCCACACATACACCCCCACACACCCAATTACATATTTTCACCAACAAACATGGACCCTATGAGCATCCTATGTAGTTAACAGCATAACCATGGACCTCTACACATTGACATTTCCCTATTGACAGCATGGACTTTTGTAGTAAGATATGATATTTAACCTCTAAATCGTGGACCTGGTATATTGCACCTACTAAGGGCGTACCCCATATGTATTATGGCATATAGTCCCCTCTTACCACCATGGACGTCCACCGTTGCACTTTATGGGTGAAATATCATAGGTGGGTCCACGATTGTCGGTGAAAACAAACGCACCCCACATATTTATACATTGTACCCATACATACCTCGACATGATCTTCCATCTCCTTCATACCCAGCGTTGCAAACACATCTGAATCCATTAGCCAATGGTATACACTGAGCGTTGCCATCGCAATTATCACATCTGTTTACTGTCTCTCCTGAGAATTAATTAAATAATGATGATGTGTTACAAATGTACCATAGTTTGGCTGGTCTCAAGTTGAGAGTAACGCCATGTGAGATTTTGCAGTGGGAAATTTGAATCAGTGAGTTTACGTTATAATTTTGGTATAAATATTGGTATTTCTTGGTAAATTCTGAGGACATACTGGAAAATACTGTGAATTTCATGTTGAAAGCCACTTTGAAAATGTGAGCTAAATACCCGGGGGCACATCATAAAATTTTGATGGGTATGTTCCCCCGGAATTTTGAGGTGGTAGGTCTTTATGAGGAATGAGCAATTTTTGGGTCTTTTAGAGCTGAAATTATCAAATTCAATCAAGGGTCTTTCGGAGCTCTATTTTGGTCAAATATAGAGGGTCTTTCCGGGGGAACATACCCGTATGGTCATTTGTGTTAAGTGCCCCCCCCCCATTTAAATAATAATAACAAGCGGAAAATACAAGAAAATTGGCATCTTGCAACCAAGTAGGTAAGAATCACTTTAGAAATAGCAGTACGCAATTGTCAAAATTGCCTCCTTGCATGTTAGATTGATTTGATTATTTTATAGTTTATGTATTAATTATTCTTTATAGCTTTATGTGTTATTCTGATGTATTATTCTATATGTAATGAGTGAAAAGATAATAATATTTATATCTATCTATCTAACCAGAGGTGCAAAAGAGAAGATATCTTACACTTCCCACAATGCATTTCTTCATTTCAATTTTCTGTACTGATTTGATATACAGTGCAACATGGGTCGATAGTGACCAGTGGTACCTCAATGAACAGAAAGCATACAGAGCTTGCAAATTATGTTTATTTCATGACTATCGACCCATGTTTAGCCTATCTATTCTCAACATGAAAACAAACAGAACATTTACAAAGTAATAGCAGTGTCATTTGATGAAAGTAGGTGATGCATCATGTTACAAAGGATTCTGGGAAGTGTAAAATATCTTCTCTGGGGTACAATATTACTTACTGGTACATGTATAACCATCTCCTTGGTAAAACTGATTACAGGTGCAGATATAGCCAGCTCTGACAGGGGTACACTGGGCATTAACATCGCATTCATTAGCAGTGCACGGGTCTACTTCTTCTGTATTGGTGCAAGAATGGGGTTAGAATTAAGAATATCATGCAGGAATTGGCTGGATGTTACTATATACAATGGGTGTAGTGTTAGGGTGTCAATTCAGGGGGAAGTGTTCTCCCCACCTTTCGCAAAAAATGGCCCATTTCTTTTCTCTTCAGCCACTTTTTGACAATTCAGGCCGATTGTTCCCCCACATTTCAAGCCGTATTGGCGCTAATGAGTGTTAGCATACATTGGTATACAAATACCACATGCCCCGGACCACATGCAGAAGTCCCGGCGAAGTAGTCAGTCAAAACTACGGGTCCCAAGGTGTTTGATGATTCCGAATTGTATTTATTTTACTATACCTCATAAATTACTTTCACTATCACAGTAAAAGTAAACAAAATTCAAAACACACCCATAGCGGTCAGCGTGCAGGCTGCGGGATGGTTAGCTTGTAAGGGACCGATCGTTATTTACGGCAGGGGGGGTAATGGGCGTTTTGGAAAAATATCGACAAAAAATTTTATGTTCCCCCCTTGCGTCCGCTCAAAATTTTCGGATTCCCCCTTGTTTTCCCGAATTTCTCCATTTAAAACTTAACATTCCCCCCTCTTGGTTCAACGAAAAATTTCGCGTTCCCCGTCAAGACCCAAAACATTTTTCGGATTCCCCCCTCAAAACGCCCATTCCCCCCCCTGTCGTAAATAACGATCACTCCCTAACTGCAGCAGATAACATTTTCATGAGAAGCACATAGACCCAGAATCACCATTGTCTAGCACAATGCTACGTCTGAAGGAATGGTGACGTGCAGGTCAAGACACTGTGTGGTAGTAGGGGTGCAAAAGTTTCTACTACTTCCTCGTGTGCACATAATTGCACAGGCACAGGGAAGTAAGTCAAAATACCATACACAGTGTCGGTTTGCTGGCGTTATCAACCAATAAGATGTCTTGATTACCTAATAAATATTTATGAGGTATAGGAATAGAATCTATGAAATATTCTGAAACATTTGTTTTTGCTGGGGATGATTTACATATCGATTGCTCAGTGCCAGAAGTGGGTAAGTGCAATAGCTGCCATGTGTAGCTGCCATGAGTACATTATATTATGTGTATATTGCCAAATGTTCACAGGGCAGCTATTTAACATGCTTGCTTGATTATTTTCATGCTTGCCAAGACAAAGAGGGGTTGCTAATGGGGAGGGAGCAATTGGGCCTTTTTAGATTACTATTTGTGTAAAATGTCACTTTTGTCCAAACTGATATCTTTATGAACCTGAATTCAGGCCCATATGCAGGAGGCACCGCAAGTCCATTTTTGCCAATAAAAAGGCCGAAAAGAAGGAGGGCAATTGACAAAACATCCACTTTTTGGTGACATGACTTTCAAAAAGTTCTAAAATAGGCTTTGAGTTTTGAGAAGTGTGAGTGTGATCGCACTCTTCCGCACTCCTTAAATGATCACAAGGAGTGCGGTTTGTCGCACTCCTTAATCTGTACGCTTACACCCCCACTTGTATATCATTGTATATCATTTTGTATATCATTTTGACAATCACCCCCACAAAATAGCACTCCTCACAAGTTTGAGGTGTGCTATTTATCACACACCTCAATCTTTTAAAACTCAAAGCCTGCTAAAAGGGCAATTTTTAGGGAGTTTAAAGTCCACTTTCTACAACAACAACAAAAATAGTGTGTGATTTTCAAATGGGGTTACCAGCATGGGTGACTCCATTTGAAATTTACACTTCCTGTGTGGGAGATTAGGGTTATGTCTTTATGGATTTCAAATGGAATAGCCCTATATGCATAACATGAAATATACAGGGTAAAACTTGCAAACTTAGACCCAGATATTGTTGAACTTACGTCTGCAGTCGTAGCCATTTCCTTCATAGCCAGGTTTACACAGACATGTGAATGTGCCACCTTGGAGAGCACGGCAGATAGCATCCTGGTGGCAGTTATTGTTAAGGCATGGATCTGTCACAGATACTATGGAGGAAAACAAAGTGGAAAACAAAATCAGTTTTGAAATTTTTCTGAAACTGGATTTTAAGCCATAAAAGGTGATTTGCTCCAGACCGATGCCCTTAATTTTTCTCAAATTTCTACTTTTTGCATGATTGTAATGCCCAATGGTGCCATCTAAAATACCATGTGAAAGCCTGAAATGCTTTAATTATAGTAAAATTTATGTTTTTATATTAAATCCGGAGACCTCTGGTTTTATTCTGAGTTCACTGATCGAACGATGGCTAGCACACCTCGTGCATTTGAGCTCATGTGAACATATATCATTTAATCAGTGACGTATATTAACTGTGTGCATATCGCTATTCGTCCACTGACTAATACATGACATGTAATATGATTGGCAAGCTAATACACACATTATAGGGACTGGAATGAAGTTAGCAATTTTCTTTGTTTTACCTCATTTGTTTGGCTCTAAATTAAACAGGGACATTGTGATCATTTAAAACTAATTTAAATAAGAATATGCAGATTGGGTGATCCTATAACTTACCTGTTATAACAAACTAATTTTAGAGAAAAGTTATCGAAAGCATTTAAAAAGTTATCGAGCGCCATTTATTTTATGAATGGTGATTATTCGATAAACACCAAATTTTGAGCGACAAACTCTCTAGACAAACTGACACCCAGCCATAAATATGGCAACCTCCAGTTCTCTCTGTCAAGAATTTATAGATATGAATTTATAAATACAAAATATAAGACTGATGAGGTATAAACATTTTGAGTGGATGACTTACGTATACAGGTGAAGCCATTTCCTTCATATCCAGGATTACATGTACATCTGTAACTTGTGTCAGTAGGGTCACAGTAAGCATTAGTATCGCACAGATTCTGTGCACAATTGTCCGCTGGTGGCCGAACTATTTTGACAAAGAAATATCACAGGAGTCAGTATTATGTTATTATTACATGGTGCTAGATAGGTTGAATACGGTATTGTGAAGGGAAGTTGGTAAGGCAAATTGTTGGTCATACACAGGGACAAATGATTTGCTCGAGAAAAAAAGCCAATTGCGTGGAGATTACACAGAAAACACTGTGACATACAAACACAGGAAGAGAAAAAACATGTTAAGATATGAAATTATACACCGTGTCATGTATGGGATATATTTTTTAGCATTTAATGATATCTAAATCACAGAATTTGTGGCAAATTTTGACCATATTTAAGCATTTTGGGGGCCATTTTGAAAAGTGACCTCTATCTGGAGTGTCCCAAAATTTTACAAGGTTGCATACTATACGCTGATGTAATAATTGGATCAACTACCATAGCAATAGGTGAACTTAAATTTTACTGTAGTTCGATACACAGGCGGTGCATAGGAAGTTTAAGGAAGTGTCACCATTATATGGACCATTTTGTCACAGTGCAAGATGTGGGGGGGGATGCAGTCACAAAATTCAAAGACTTGGCATAAGTCTAAGCATTCCAAATTTGGAATATAGGCTATGAGTTTGCTCATATTTTTTTATGTTAATTATTATTATTGGTTATAAAAGATATTAGAAAATGTCATTTCCAAAAATTATCAAGTCTTTAATAGTACAAGAAGTCTTGGGGCTTGATTGCATTGTGTAAAGCACCCTACAATGCATGTTTTGGCCACAAACTGGCCAAATATTACAATTTTACTCATAAAGGAGGATAAGGATTTAGCTATGTTTCATTGGCAAAACAGAATAATATTTTTAATCCCCAAAAATTTGTGCTGTATTTTTCTGGAATCAGGAGTAGGCCTCATACTGTGTTTTTCTTTTAACCTTTTGAGTATTGGCATATCACTCTAAATTCCTGTTTTGATCTTGATTTCTGTATTGGGTAAGATAATATTAAGTAAACAAAATATTATTTTTCATTAAAAAAAAAAGTAGGGCTGTACTTTCTGACATTGGGCATTTAACATGTATCAAATTTATAGTATCTGATAATCCGTCATTTTCAATCAATGTATTATGGATGAATCACTTGGCAAATTCCGGTAAGGCTTAGTATCAAAATATTAAACTAATTTGATACAGAAGTTGAAAATAGGATGTTGGCAGTGTCCTCATGCCCCATGGAGAAACGGTTTGTTTTGAGCTATGGTTTCTTGTAGTTGTTGACTTGTGGTTAATGTTATCCCGGTCAAACCAGGCCGTAAACAGGATTCATTTTGGAGTGTGCGATATTCAAAATATTGGACCATTTTTGGAGGAAAAGTGCACTTGCACAAATGTATGCAAAAAGTTGCCTATAGTTTGATCACCACGCAATAGGCGGGAATTGTTAGACTTTTACCACTACGCCGAAAAGTAGACCCATGTTAAGAGTGATATTATTGACCTGTCTGGTCTATATTGTGCATATTAAATAAAATATAGCCAGAGTATAGGACTTAAATAATAATTTGTGATACTTCTGGCGAGTTGTCATAAGACATTTCTCGAAATAAAATATACTGATAGTAATCCACAATGTTATAAGGCCCGTCGATTACGAGCTGATCAAAATATAAACCCCCTAAAAATTGCCCTTTTTTAAATGTCTCATCACCAATTGTTGTACCTTTTTATTGAACAAAAATAGTAAAAAGTGAACCCTTGTGGATGGGAAGGGATGAATGGATGACTCCATTTGAAATCTATACCCCCGATCCCCTGTGTGGGAAATTAATCACATTTTGTTGACATTTTAGTAAAACCACTCATATTTGTACTAAAAAAATTAAGGCAAAAAAATACACCCACAAAAACAGATGGATGTGCCAAGTACAGGGTTGCTCAATAGGGCTTTTTTATTTTGTTTTAATATTTGTTCCTAACTGATCCTAAAAATCACTGAAAGCATTTTTTTTCTTCAAAAATCGCCATATTTTTTACATACACATTTTGAAAATTTTACATTTTTTTTCATCAAAACATTTCAGTCAAAATCAATAAAGGCCTACTTAGATTATAAAACTGGCAAAGTGGAAATACTCACACAATTATATTTTTACATTTTGCCAATTTTCAACTGTTACTTTCCTTGTTTTTAAATTCACGATTCTAAGTTTCCTTACATTGACTTATACACAAAAGTAGCCCTTCGCATGTTGTTATTTTCATGGTAGCAGCTTGGAAGACGAAAAGCGCAAACATAAAAATAACACACATGAAGCCCACTTTACAGAAAATGAAAGCAATTGCAACCTGTATATTCATACGTAGCATTAAATGTGAATAGAAAGCAGAAGCAAATACTTACTACTATGCTACTCAAATTGGTACACTCACCAGAGCCAGTGGCATAGCTGGGAAGCTGGGGGCTCCCATAGAAATTGTTCAGGGATAAAATTGGATGGGAACTAGTCAAATGTCATTAAAATGACTGAAAACAAACGAGGACATAAATTTGGTTATATACATTATTGCTCTCGATCTAATGGCTGGAATTTGGGCAGGTAGAGAATTCCATAATTGGGCTGTAGATGGTAAAAATGATCTGTCATGGCTGACAAGGTTTGATCCTGGGACTAATCCACTGCTAAGCCATGGGATCTCACAGACCGTTGCAACCTGGGGTTATGGACATGGATGTCTGGCATAATAACTCGGGGGGGGGCTCCTTGTAAAACATACGATGGAAGAGGGTGGCTGCTCCAACTGCCCTGCTGCGGCTCAATGGCTGAATACAATGATCTTCATACTCATTCTTTGTAGATTCATTGTTGCTAGTGATGTTGAGACACCTTCGATGACGTCAAGGGTGTAGATGACACCAAACAAAATATCATAAGGGCACCACGATATCATGTTTGACATCATGTACACCGTTGACGTCATCGAAAGAGTCTCCTCATCACAAGCAACAATAAATCTTCAGAGCAACAACATCTGCTGAAGATGCCGGCTGAGCCAGTGAAAGTGCTCCAAATGAGTATACCAATTTGAGTAGTTTAGAAGCTAGTGACTTGTTATTTATTTGAGTGATTTACCTTGACAGTAGTATCCATTGCCCTCAAAGCCAGAGTTACATTGACACAAATAGCCAATATCTTGGGGAACAACTAGCATTAGCATCACACTGGTTATCAATACAAGCATCCTCAACTGCAAATGGGTTCCAAGCAAGCACAATACACATGCATATGATATAAGCAAAGCAAAAGAAACTGGGAAGCAGCCATGTTAGTTAAGAGTGCAAGGGATATAGAGTGTTTTGTTATTATATTGTTGATACAACCATTCAGTATCATGTGCCCGTTTTCAATAAGAGGGGGTGTGGGTGTAGTCTCCTGACTGCTCAAAAAAACCCTGTGATTTTTAATGACTGGGTGATTTTCCCCCAACTGAACGATAAAAGGGGGAACATGCCCCTGCCCCTCCATCTTTTGCGCCCACCACTGCAATCATTATTGTCCAGTGTCCACTGCAAAAATTTTGGGCAAAAATAACAAGCGAAAGTGTAGTGTACAAAAATCAACATTGGGCAAAACAAGAAACCAACACTTTACACTTGGCTTAAGTTTACCCAATTTTCGGCACATTATAAAAAAATCATTAAATTTTGCCCAGTAAAATAGATTGTGTGACCCAACATAATATGAGAAAAATAATGACGCAAATTTTAAGTGCTACTTATGTACAATGAATTTAACAGGAAAATTGTTATAAAAAATGGTCATCAACATCAATGCCTTTAGCTTGATGGTGACACCAACAAAGTAACTGGCCTGCTGGTATAAATTAACAGACTTCGATGTCTAAATCGTCCATGTACCTTGCACAATACTTTGTTTGTTAATTCATAGCTTGAATCAAGGAAAAAAAAGAGAAAAAACCTCTTCATTGTCACTGTGTCAGTTCAGTGAGATTTTATATATATATAACTCTATGGGATGGAGAAAAAAGTGCAGTGGTTTAGTGCACTGCATACACATGCATAAAACCCCAAAAGCCTCGGCAAGTACAAATGTCCCCATTCTCATTCCCGTCCCCTGCAATGTTGAGGAGACTGAAGTGCCCAATATCAAAAGTGCTTTAATCAATATTGAATTGGCTACAGGGCTGTGATTCTGCCAGTGGCGGTGCCAGAAATTTTTTCCGGGGGCATTGAGGGACAAAGTGAATTTCAGCCGGGGGTGCAAAATCAACAAATCAGTCATTTTAATTACCGCAAAAAAAAGGTGAATTTTGGTAATTTTGGGTTTTCACTGGGGTGGGCAAGAGTTCTGACTGGGGGGACGGCAATGCCTGAGTTAAGATTACATAAGGGAGGACTTTCTTTTTGTGTTGTGTTACTATGATTGGTTTTGATCTGCAAGGGAGATTTGTAAATTTATCTTGTTCTAGCCAGTTCACCTGTATACCGTTGTTGGGCAGGAAAAACCTCCTATGTGTCATTGACCCCTGAACATGTTTAAAGCAAAACCGCCTATGTAACCTGTTGGCAGTATTGTTTGAAACATTGTTCGGTGGCCACAAGCACATAAGAGGTTTTATCTGCCCAACGACGTTACATTTTTGCTTGTTTTTCCTTTTATATACAGTTCATAAATAAAGCTTTAAGCAGGCAACCCAGAGATTTGTTATATACAGCTTACAGAATCCCCAAGCCGATAGCCACAAGTTTTTTATTGGGTGTCTAACTTCTCAGAAAGCGGACATTTTGTGGAGAAAATAATGGACTTCTGCCCTGGGGGCACTCATGTATAAAAGTTGTAAGCATCCGTGTGAATTGACTTTCAAAAATGACCCTAAGCTAGGATGTCAAAAATTTGTCAAACTAACCCTAAACAAGGATTTTACTCAAATAAAAACACCCTTAAGCAAGGAATTTGTTTGAAATTTACCCCTAAACAAGGACAGACAATATAAAAACACCATAAGTGAGGAATTGGTTTGAAATTTGCCCCTATTCATTGGAAGTGTCGGTCGAGTGCCATTCAGTGATAGTGATGATATCGGTAAGCTTAAAATTGGCGCTGTTGAAGTCGGCTCCGATTTTTTTAAAATCTGGTTAGTAAAATTGCTCAGAAACCACTCTTTTGTGCCGAATAACTTGATAAATTATGTCACCACTAATGTCCGTTTATTTGAAAAAACTACCCTAAGCAAGGATCGTCCTTAAAAAAACACCCCTTCTTTTAGTAAAATGAGTGTTTTGAGACCCTATTCATGGATCCGCGGATGCTTTTCAAAACCTCCCTAAATCTGTGTTTTCTTTCACGCGGATGCTTACAACTTTCATATATGAGTGATCCCCCCCGGGCTTCTGCCCTTTAAAACAATGTTAAAAAAAAAGTGGACCATGTGACTTTTCATCATCATCATCATCATCCTAAACGCTTCTCATCAGCAGTTTGACATAGCGCCATCAATAAAGTTTCTCCAAGTAGGTCTCTCTCTCAAAAGTTCAGTCGCTTTCTTTATGGTTAAGTCTTCTTCGATTTCAGCTCTTTTTGAATGCTGATATCCACATAGTTTTTGGCTTAGACGAATATACTAGTACCTACATTCGTCTTAGGTTTTTGGTTTCTTTCTTGTGACTTTTATGGGTACAAAATTGGGTCTTTTTTGGGATATTTTAGCATAAATTATGTCCCACAAAAAGTTGATTGACCTTTTGGTGGATTGCACCCCCTGACTACAGGCTTGAGTATTCCTAATTATTCTTTTGAAAATTGGGCTATTCCAGCTGAAATCCATGCATCCCCAATAAAAGACATGACCTTAATCCCCCACCCGGGGGGTAGAATGTGTAGATTTCAAATGAAGTCACTCATTCAAATATCCCCATTTGAAATTTACACTCCCTGTGTGGAAGATTAAGATCATGTCTTCCATAGGGGGTGTATGGATTTCAACTGGAATAGCCCATTGCTGCCATGACCTGATTGCAAAGAAACATCAAGGCATTACAATTTCCCAAGCATACATTAATGCACAAGTCAATGGTATCACAACACCCCCTTACCTCTACATGTGTATCCATCACCAGCATAGCCATCATTACATACACACTCAAAGGTAGTCTCCAGCGGATAACAGTAGGCATTGATGTCACAGTTGTTGTTGCCACATGGGTCGGAGGCTACATAACAATGAAATAATAAAAAGTGGTTTTAACACAAAACTAAGCATTTTAATTCTGATATCTGATGTGCTGAAGCGATATTGTCCGATTTCTTTCTAAAAAAGAAATTTCCATTAAATTTTACATTTCATTATCAGGTACTGGTATGTTCCTTTGAAATTTTGAGCCAAACTGATGAGGTGAAATGAATGCACATTTTGCTATTTAATTCCAGCGCCTAGATCCTGAATATTTGTATTTAGCCAGTTCTGCTTTAAAATTGCACATTTGTGTGCGTATTTGACTATTGTATGTGATCTCATGTAGTACCCAGCAAACACAAAAATGTTTGTAAAACATTTATTCAAAACGTTTTAATAACATTTAAATGTCAGGTTACATAAAGATCATGAATATGTTTTTAACATGTTATTGTAAAATATTTTGGGCAAACATTTTTGCAAAATATTTTGTCAACAGTTAAATGACATTCGTTAGAATGTTTTGCATCACATTTTCAAAAATGAATGTTATTATAACCCCCGGCATTTAAACCTTTTCTGTAAAATGTCTGCAAGAAGATCATTTAGTCATGTGACCCAAAATTAACCTCCCAGTTTCTGATGTAATTCATGGAAACTAGTCTGCTGGCAAAAAGCCACCATTGCTGAAAAATGATGAGCAAACATGAATCCCACTCAATTTGCTTGATAGAAAAATTAAAATTTCTTGAAATATTATGAATCCTTAACCCTAACATTACCCATTTTTTTGCTATTGGCATATCATAATCAAGCAGAAGCTCACCGACCAGTAGACATGGGGTTTTGCTGGCTCAGTCAGTGATTTCATGGGTATATGTGACCTGCTACCACGAAACCAGCGTAAAGTCGATGAGACTTGATACTCATTTTGTTGAGTTGGTAGTTTCGAGATATTTGGTCTGACGAAGTTGATTTTCTTTGTTTGCCTCCACCTGTACAAACCAGTAGTATTATCCTTCGTGAATGGCCCATTGTGCCCCATTCACAAAGGACATACAGACATACTTAGTGGCTTTAACAGGTGATTGAACACCAACGCAGTAGCCAGGGCGTTTTAAGTGACTAACTCCTTGCGACTTTACGCTGATTTTGTGGTAGCAGGTCACATATATGACTCGGGTGAGTGCGTCATGACTACATGTGGGATACATGCATGCACAGTGGTTTTCTTTGTAAGATTTTTAGCAGTTAGGGGGTACTACACCCCCTGATCAATTTTGTGACTAATTTTGCAATTTTCTCAAAAAATAACTGCACACTAGTAACAAAAGTTATGTATATTATAGGGGCAATGAATCCAATTACTTCACTGAAATTTCAGTGATTCAAGACAAGTGGTTCATTATATATGTTAAGAAATAAGACCTGTATGTTCTAGCTGTACCTCTTTTCTTATCATAAATTACATACCGCTTGTCTTGAGTCACTGAAATTCCAGTGTAGTAACTGGATTCCTTGCCCCTATAATATACATAACTTTTGTTACCAGTGTGTTATTATTTTTGAGAAAAATGCAAAAATAGTGACAAATTTATCAAGGGGTGTATTACCACCTTAAGTACCCTAAATTAAATTTAAACTGTGTTTCTAGTTCTGCCAATGACAAACAATATTGAACAATTGCCAAGTACTGTTTCTCTGAAATTCCAAAAGAGGATATTGGCTTGACAGCTACATGGCTGTCACAATGCATTAATCTGAAAAAAAATTATTAGCAGTGTTACAAAAACAAAACATGATAGACATTCATTTTTTTAAGCCGCATGAAATTAATTTTTTGGTTCACATCCAGATACTTTTAATGGATTAATGAGGGCAGGATTTTTTCAATGCAAAATTGGCATTTCTAGCAGTTGTAATCTTTTTTGATGCTTTCTTTATAACAAATGATGAAGGTTTTTTTATTTTTAAATTTCTGTGAGGTAGAATATTACAGGAAGCTCTGCATGCTAGCCAACATAAAAAGTTCCAAGCTTTGAGATATTTCTCAAAATATCAAAAGCTATCTTAAGAACTACAGAACCAATAATAGGCTTGTTTGTACTCATTGTAATGCGTTTTACATACTGATTCCAAATATGGTCATGCAAATTTACAATTTGAAATTTTTTTTATTAAAAAAAATTGAAACTTGTCATTTGCATTCAACACCCGGTGCATTTAATGTTAAAAGTTGAATCGTTTCCTGTGTAATTTCAGGAGATAAAAGTATCAAACCACATGAATTGTTTTAAAGTGACACGATGTCTGTCATTAGTACTTAGGATTTGAAACAAAAGGAAGGCTCAGGCTATAAAGCATTGTGAAAAGAAATGTAATTCTAATATCTATTTTTTAGTACACTACGCAGTGATCGATTTTCGTATATTTTTTTGTGTAGCAAAGAATGCTACTCACTTTCAGATTTGAGTAGCAATTCCAAAATTGTGAGTAGCATTTTGCAACATGCTAATCCTGAATGTTCCATTTTCAGTTCAAGTCAGTGGCCAGTGATCGATTTTCAGTATATTTTTATGTGTAGCAAAAATGCTACTCACTTTCAGATTTGAGTAGCAATTACAAAATTGTGAGTAGCATTTTGCTACGCTAATCCAGGTAAATCGACAGTCTTGATTGCTCTTTTCGCTGTTTTTTTTCTCTCTATTTGATTCTCTCCACATGGGTGTTGACTGCAGACGACGTTTCAAATTTTAAAAAAAATTAAGAATTGCAAATCAGTATGAAAAATGCATTAAAATGAGTGCAAAAAAGCTTAGTTCGTTCAGTGGTTTTTTTAAATAGCTCTAGATATTTTTGGAAAATATCCTAAAACTTTAAATCCAATGGCTGGCATGCAGAGCATCAACAACAAGAACCACAGTCTCCAAGTGAAAAATTAAGTATCTTGCCTGTATTAAAAGTAATGAAAAAGAAAAGCTCAGAAACTGCAAACAGCTCATTTCAAATTCCGCTGAACAAACCGCATGTCAAACAAGACTGGTTTATGTATTCAAGTAACATATTATGCTGTTTCCTTGGAACTTCAAGGCAAGCTTGTTTTTGAGTGATTGTGATAGACATTGTAGTCAATAACAATTGTTATCATCTGAGGTTAGCAAACATTTCATTTCCTGATACCATTTGTGGGATTGCGGTACTTACTGTCAAAGTCGAAATTTTCGCGATACATTTTTTTTTTTCGCGCTTTTCGCATTCTAAGATGCTACCACAAAAATATCAACTGGTGAATATATTCCTTTTGTGTATTGGTCAATGTAAGGAAAACTTAGAAACACAAATTTAAAAACAAGGGAAACAGTTCATAATTGGCAAAACGTGAACAATTAATTATGCGAAAATTTCCACTTTTAAAGTATTATTTGAGTCACATGAATAGGATCTTATTCAGACTAGTTTTGATGTAAGCCTAAAAAACAAACCCATGTTTGTTTCCTCTAGGGCTAGACTGCACACATTTATCTTAATTAAAAAAAATTTTTTTGGAGCAATTCATGTTTCATGTGTCCCAGTATTATACCCCTGATTTGGACTATTGTATGAGGTCACAACCCAGTGGTGTAACCAGCACTTTTTCAGAGGTTGGACAAAGGGGGAGGGAGGCAAACTTTGATGAAAATGGTCAAAAAAGTACAAATTTAAATATCAGGGCAGTGTCCCACAGGAGAGGAGGTGCAAGACTTCTCAAAGGGGGAAACTGCCCCCTCTCTTCAGCGGTGTAGCCAGGACTTTTTCAGAGGGTGGGCAAAGAGGGGGCAAGCCAACTTTTAAGGGGAACAAACTTTGACCAAAATGTCAAAAATGGGTTAATTCAGGGTGGCCAGCATCCCACAGGGGGGGGCAAGACTTCTCACAGGGTCAGCTTTCTCCTTTGCCCCCTGGCTATGCCACTGCCCCCTTTGAATCCCTCCCCCGGCTTTACCACTGCCGCAACCCAATTTCTTACCTCTGCATTGATAACCATTGCCATCAAATCCATTGTTGCATTTACATCTGAATGTATCTCCCTGTGGTAAACACTGGGCATTACGATCACAGTTGTTGTTTATACATGGGTCAGGTTGACGCTCTGAAATATCAACAAATTATAATCAATGAATCATATCAATTATTGATTACAATATTAACAAGTGCATTTCACTGTCAGTGGCGGTGCTACAGAAGGCAAGGGGACATTTACCCACCCCCCCAATAATTTTCTTGCCCCCCTCAGTTTGCACCCTACTTTTGAGGCAAAAACTCCCAAATTACATAGATGTCCACATTTTGCAGCAATTTTGCTCACAATTTTGCCCCCCCCCCCAAAAAAAAAATTCTCTTTGCACCTCCATGCCCCCCAGCCAAAAAATATTCCTGGTGCTGCCACTGTTCACTGTGGTTACCTTCTTGGCCAGAATTGCTTTTTGGGATGCAAGACTTTCAGTAAAAGTCAGATGCTTGGGCACATTTGTGATGCGATCAAGCAAAATCAGTCGGAAGACGGAAATAATAAATTTTCAGTTTCTTATAGGATAGTAAAAAGCATTTACAAAGCTGTTTTATGCAGAAAACCCTTTTGAAATTGAACAACCAGTTCCAAAGATATGAGAAATTTAAGAGTTTTCAAAACAAGACGAAACAAAAGAAAATATTTCCTTTGTTTGGCTATATCTCAAAATCAATATTTCTGAGTTCCGACTGATTTTGCTTGATTTAACAGTCTTTTTTGTAGATGTGGGAAAAGATATAAACTCTCTGCACAAGTCTCACTTTTTATTATCTCTTTAATAATATTAACATCTTATTTGAATGAAATTGTTCTAGAATGATAATAAAGGTGTTCTTATATCGTATTCAGTGGCGCAGTGTGGGTCATTATATTGGGGGGGGGGCACTATGGGCCCCTATGAGGCTATATGCCACTGTCTTATATCATATTTGGTGTAGAATATGACCGAATGATGTCACTTGTGTTGTAAGAGATATGATAAAATGATTATATTTATGAACAAATTTTAATCTATATAAATCTATAGGTATTAGATAAATACGCAGTTCTGATGCCTTCCGCTAGGAATGCAACAAACATCATTCGAACGTAATACCTTTAGATTTATATCTTCCGCTCTTCTCCAACGTGGCTCTATAGCTCAGTTGGTTAGAGCGTTGTGCTAGTAATACGAAGGTCGCCGGTTCGAATCTGGCCGGATGCACTGGTTTTTTTGTCAACATTTATGTGCACTGGCCTACTCTGGGGAAAGATTGAAATTTGTTCATCCTATTTTTAACCCAGAGAACTAAGTATAATAATTTTCATGATTATATTTATGTTGGTAAGAATTCAGTATCGAAGTTATGTAATGTTACTATGTTAACAGGATCACGTGCTTGAGTAATGAACCATGATCAAAACAATCACCACACAAAGTATATGGCACTCGTAGGCATACTAGAATAGCGTGATCCGCTAACCAAGAGAATTACGTAAACACTTTGATGCTGAATAGTCAGTGTAGGGCTGAAGGGTATCCCGGGGCCACTCATATATAGGAAAGTTGTAAGCATCCGTATGAAAGAAAACATGGATTTAGGGTGGTTTTGAAAAGCAAAACGAGGATCTGCGCGGATCCGCGATTAGGGTATGTTTACCTTCTTCCTGCACTACTTTAGACTGTTGTCTAAACCTCAAGATAGCCTCATTGGATTCAAAGGTGATGAATATGCTAGCGAAGCTGACACGCATAGAGTTGAGTCTTGGATCCTGGTCTGCGTCATCCCCGGTGCATTCTTCAAACTCAATGGTATGGTCTACATTGTAGTTGATCTCTCGGCTACCGTCTGGGAATGTCATCGTCTGTGAACCATAACTATGAACTAAGCCTATATGGAAGATAAATATCGTATATGCAAATAATTTAATATTGTAGCATGGTATTAATATGATGATTACAAACAAGAAAAAATAGCAAAGATTTCTGTGATTTGAAAAATGTAACATGTTATTTGTGTTGAATAACAATGACAAGGACCCAGGATAATCACAAGATATCCCAGATATTAGCATGACAATCACAAGATATCCCAGATATTAGCGTGACAATCATGAAATATCCTGGATATTAGCGTGACAATCATAAGATATCCCAGATATTATTATGACAATCACAAAAACAGTCAGTTTTCAACACACGATATTCAAAATCCCCACGCCGAAATTGTCTAGTGCAATGACGTCATGGTTACTTGTGCTCAATTGTTGCCAGCTTTTCTATTACTTGGACGTCATTGCACTGGACAATTTCGGCGCCCGGGAATTGTTTATATCGCGTGTTAAGAGACGGCTGTATTAATTCGGTCAATATGAGCTTGTTTCAAATAAAACCATGTGATTCGTGCTGGATAATTAATTTTCGATCATATAAGGCATAATGTTGTGATTGCCGAAGACATCCTTTAAAACCCCATGAGAACTACCTGTCGATTGGCCAAAAAGAAGTTTTCATTATCAATTGGACCAATGGGGGACCAATCAGCTACATTGTTAGAATAATTTCATCACACAAAAAAATTTGGGTGAATTATTTGCAAAGCTCCATTCTGATTGGTGATTAAAATAAAGATATCATGTAATTGACCAATCCGAGGCAATGTTAGATCGGCAGATAGGGCTCAGAGGGTTAAGTGCCTTCTCCCCAGATCCCTACTTACCATTTCGTCTCCTTAGGAACACATCTTTATGGTCATCTATCGCTGCTTGGTCCAGCTTGACGCCTCTGGGTATATCAGGGACATTACCATTCAGAGTCATACGTGTGCGAATGTAGCCATCAGAATCTATTCCAAGGAATTCCTGTTCTACAGTCAACTGCTCACCAGTGTCAAAGTTGATATTCATGGTGCTTGTGAAGAGTCCACCTGTTATATGATTTTAAAAAGGCCAAAAAAGCATCTAAGCAGACCACACTATTGCCCCCACACTAGATAGCTTTCCACTTTACCCCACTTGGGGTGTTGGAGAGTATCCAAGCAGAATTAGCAGAAGTTATCAATTAGGCAAAAAAAACCTTTTGGGTCAGATTTTTTTTTCAATCACTTTTTATGAGAAACTTTAAATTTTGACAGTATCAAGGGCATTTTATACTTATCATTCATTCATTTTAATTATTAAATACATATTTGATTAAAAACAAGACGTATTTCCATTGAAATTCAGTCCAAAACCAAAAACACACAATACTTTTACTGTAAAATGATCAAGCATTTGTCAATATTAGTCTTTTCAAAATCGGAAAAATGGAGGAAGATCCCAAGAAAAAAAATATTGACCTCAGTGGCGTAACTAGGGTTGGTAGCGCCCGGGGCAAGAAACAAAATTGGCGCCCCTACCTCCCCCACCTGAGAATATCTTAGATGCGGGCAGTGGCGTAGCTAGGGGTGTTGGCGCCCAGGGCTAAGGATACATAATGGCCTCCTTCCACAAATTCTTGAAACAGGGTGCGAAATTTGGACAAATAAGACCTATCACTAATTAATTTTGGTTACCAGAAGTTGAATATCGGTCTTAAAATGTTCTTTCAATTGATTTTGTGCTGAAATATGTGTGAAGCATACAAAAATTTTGACTTTCATCGCTTGGAGGGGTGCAGAATTGATGCTTATATAGGCTTTTTAGCCTGGCTTGAGCATTTTGTTTGAGCCTGGTCCCATCAGGAGCAAAGCATGTCTCCACACGGAGCGGCCGTTTAAACAAACAGACAAACAAACCAATCAGCCCACCAGGGACAGATTTAAGCGGTGGCCCGGTGGCCCGGGGCCAGTGGATTTTGCGTCGGGCCAGTAAACTTCCAACAATACTGGCCCGGCGGGCCACTAGATTTTTGAGCCTGAACACATTTGAGAGATATAATCAGTGATGGCCATATTAGCAGTTTCTGCTCCATCTGTCATCTGTAATTTATATCTTTATTTTTAAATGATTTTCGATACCGTATTCTTAATTTTGTGTTGCTAGCAAGTTGGAAATATACAGCTGCTTTTTACGTCGATAGTACTAGGCCTACATACTACTTCCAATCTCTTGCCTGCTCTATCTTATGATGATAGCGATACCGCAAAAAACACATATTTCGAGGGTACTCACAAAGGATTCCTTTGTGAGTTAAGGCTTTCTGATTGTCAACCCTCGATTTGAACCTTTGTGAACTTTTTGAACTAAAAAAGGCAGGACTACTGACTGAATTTGTGTTAGTGACTACACTCTCTACATTGAGTACATTCAGTACAAAACAAATTAAAATGTTAAGGTTTGCTTCACTATAAAGGGCTCGGATAGCAAAGTTTCCACATATTTTTTTGAGCACATCAGACATATCGAATTGCATTTTGAAAACGAGGATGTCCTTCTGATATCCTAAAATTTTGATTTTTTGAAATTCGCGATATACACATTTCATGACAAATGATCGAAAATTCATATAGATTTTTTCCCAAAAACACCAAAAAAAAAGGGGGTTTTTGTTTGGGTTTTTTTTGCAGTAGAACATATTGAAAAAGCTGGGCCAGTAAATTTATTGCAGGGCCACTAGATTTGCCATTTCACTGGCCCGGAGGGCCAGTAGAAAACTGAAACCTAAGTCTGTCCCTGCAGCCCACTGATAGGTAACAGACTCTGCAGCGACCTGCCTGACTCACCTGTTTGTGTGAATCCATTAATGCCTTTGCCACTAGGCACAGCAAACATCCAACCAATCAGCTCACTGATAGGTAATAGACTCTGCAGCGACCAACCGATTCTCTCTGGTAGGGGGCTAATAGCTGTATAAGCCAGACCTTCGTTAGTGTTGATGTATGCGTGGAGATTAGCGCTGCTAATCAGGACGTTGTTCACGTTACCGCTGACTTCACCATTCAAGCGCTGAGCTATATCTGGAATGTTAAAACAAATAGTAATGATGATGATGTTTTTACTATTTTCAATTTGATCACCAGTGTTCTCAATTAACATGGACTATTTTGTATACATGATGATCATTCTAAATTACATGAATAAATTTAATTTTTGGGTCAAATGATTGCGATATTGAAAAAATAGGGTTAACCTTTTTATGAAAGTGTACTACAAAATTCAAACATAGGTGAAAGGGCATTCTCCGTCGTCGCGCCAACTTTGTGGAACAAGCTGCCTGCACGCAACCAGAAAGCAGGCAGTCTCACCATCTTCAAGAGACTTTTAAAGACTTATTTGTTTGACAATCCGTTGTAAATATTTTTGCTGCTTTTGTGTATAATTTTCTGTTTTTTAATTGGTAGTTTTTAAGATGTACTTTTAAGGTTGTAATTTTAAGTTTTATCTTTTGTAAAGCGCCCAGAGGCCTTTTGGTGTTGGGCGCTATATAAGTGCGTTGTTGTTGTTGTTGTTGTTGAATATTTGCTAAAAAATATTCTTGAAATAATTGATCGAAATACATTTGTACATATATTGAATGACCTTTGAAAATTTGGGTACAGCTACTCATACTCTGCAACTTGAGGTCAAATTTTGCACTATGATTGTTTAATTGAGGTTATTGAACTATGCCATTAGGATTAGGCCATTGTGGCCCATAGTGATTATCACTTACCAGTCCTGATACAGGTGCGTCCATTGCCATAGTTGCCGTCATGACATACACAGCAATATCCCTCACTGAATTCGCGACAGGTAGAGTTGAAGGCACAGCTTTGACATTCATCAAGATCATACGGATTACCTGGTGGTACTTCAATACCTGCACAAGCAAAAATATTTTCAACTGTAAAACACCAGGCTGAGGCAAAAACAAAAAGGTTGTTTTATTGCCCTCAGTCATCCAACCGACCTGAAAGTGGAAAATCTGGAAAGAAGTTTTTTGGGGGGGGGCTTTACTGTGTAAAAGAATACCGACCCTAATTTTGTAAATTCCAAAAAAAGGTTTTGTGTTGGTTTTTTCCCCAAAAACTTTTGACATCCTAAGATCATAAAGATTACCTGCACTTCAATACCTGCACAAGCAAACACCAGTGGGTTAGGATTTTTTTTTGGGTGGGGGGGCAAAGTGAATTTCAGGTGGTGGGGGCGAAATCAACTAATTTTATGCAAAAATTGCAGAAAAAGTGGAAATCTTAAGTAATTTAGTGTTTTTACTTTGGGAAAGAGTTCTGATTGGAGCAATTCCCCCCCTCCCATTCCCCCCTGGCACTGCCACTGGCAAAAACATTTTGAACTAATAAGCAAATTTTCTAGGTTTACTAAGAATATGTGTAATTCTTAGCAAGCCTGGGCTATTCCATTTGAAATCCAACATCTGTGAAGCCATTCATCCCCTATATGGAAGATCACATCGCTATAATCTTCCACACAGTTAGTATGAATTCAAATGGGGTCACCCATACAGGTAGACCTGTTTGAAATTCACACTGCCTGTGTAGAAGATTAAGGCCATGTCTTCCATGATTTGAACCGGGGATTTGAACTGCAAAAATCCCAATACCAGTTCAGTAGTTCCAATTTTACTTGGACATTTGTGCATGATGAACACAAAAAAATTTCAATTTCAAACTATTTTAGTACAAAATTTTACTATATAAAAAGGGCCAGTGAGTGCGAGCACAAAAATTTTACCCTATTGGCCCAAAACATGATGTATTTCAGGCTAAGAATGAAGATGCATAAGGCAATTTGGGGCCCCTAAATTTTGGGGGCCCATCTGGCCCAATGGTAAATCCAGCCCTCAAAATTATGAAAATGTCTATGATTTTGCCCCCCCCCCCCAAAAAAAGTCACTTCTCCCCCCAAATTCCTGGCACCACTACTGGTAGTAGTTGGAAACTCGCACACACTCATTTACAAAAGCGCACACGAATCACCTTTAGTATAAGGGATGCTTTATTTATAGGAGCAATAGCTATAGGGGACAACTTTATTAAAAATTTAATTAAATTAGTTCACGCAAATGTAAATACAGGAATAAAAAGAAAGGTTTTATACAACTGTGATATAACATGCATGTTAAGGGGAAGAACATAAACTGTGTGTATGTCCCACCATGCTTTGATTGTAGCTCTAATGTGAGACATATACATTATTTTTGTAGCTTTCTCTAATGAGAGATTTAAGATGTTTGCGAGGGTCACAAATAAGCCAATCTTATGACAAAACCTATGTCTGCTTAGAGAAGACATATCTTTTGGTCATTATTAGTTATAAGTTCTAAGATCTCTCGAGGAGCAAAACATTAATATTATTTTTAATATAAAATACAAATAATCAATAATAATAATAGGGGGGAAATTGCATTATTCATGCATACTTTTTTTTTTCATTACATTTCACGTGGAGAGAATTGATCAAAAATTGAATTCCCTCCTGAGGATCGTATCTGTCTATGAGTTGACCAGATCACAAGGATGTCATTATAGCTAGAGGCAGCATATAACACAAATGGGTCAACGTGGTCATTGAGTTATATATAATGACCTTGTGTGGTATTTGGTTCCCAGGAAGTGAGTTTTGCTTGAGGCAATTTGTGGTTAAATGTTGATCCCTCACTACAAAAGTTATTACCGGTGATTTGATTGAAAAAGGAGGTGAGACATGATCAAATCTCTTCAGGTAACAAAACGTAATGTCATATCTTGGGCTTCTGGATTTTTTTTCAAATCTTGGGCTTAATTAATTTACATGTTATTCTTCTATGGAATAAAGTGCAATATTAACATAGTAATAGCATAATGTTAAGGTAAAAAAGAAAAAGAAATTGCTTCAAGGGAAACATTCCAAATAAAGAAGAACAAAATATATGGGCCTAATGTTTGTTCAGCTTATAATTGACGAAAATTATTTTTTTTGTTACTGCTTGTGTCAATATAGTCCCAACTTATGCCGGCGTGAATTCACAAAAGTGGGCAATGGTCACAGATTACATAATGGGCAACTACCGTAAAAATGTATGCATTTGAAAACCTTCCGCGCTTGGTGCGGGAGGGGGTATTCGCACACACCCCTTCAGCGTTTTGCGCCTTGGAGCATGGCCTCATTTTTATGCCCCCATATTAAAAATCTTTCGGAGCCTCTGCATATTTTACACCCGATCGACCTGTTTGGAGTATAATTTTCACGATCATCAAATTTTCTAATTTTTATGCCAATTTAAAGCCGAACAAACTATAGAGACTTACCTTGATATTGAGAGTAGATATCTATATATATATATATATAAATAGAGTAGATATATATAAATAAAACAATACTTGAACAAGTGCATGTATTTGTTTAAAGGAGGATTTCATGATCCTAGCATCCTCTTTTTTTGACATTTCTCAGTAGATATCCACGAAAAAGCTTATTTCCAAAATTTCAGTTGATTCCGATTTTATGCTTATGCGAGTTATGCATGATTATGTGTATTACACTGCTCCATAGACAATGTGTTGTAATTTCGTTCTGGTGCACCAGAACGAAATTCAAATTTAGCGATATTTTTGCTAAACGAATCTGCAAGAAATATTTGGTACATAAACATGTAGCCAGAGGTATCCAGTGGTGTAAAAATCTCAACTTTTTTTGGGAAAAGTGGGGGGATGAGGCTGTGGATCACGAAATGCCCCTTTAATACTTGAACTTGATATTCAAAAGAAAAAGTCAGGAAAGGAAGAAAATAAGAAAGACATAAAAAAAAGGCAAAAAGAAAGAACACAACAAAAAAATGGTAAAGCATGAAAGGAAATAGTCCCAAACAAAAATGTTTGGTAGACTCATAACCGTGCGATCTTACCTTTCCGATGTTGATTAAGATACTTCTTGCATCGATCCCGAGATGCGGAAAAACCAATAGTCATTTTGTCCCACATAAATGAATAAATAACAAAACCCCGATCCCCGGTGGACTCACCCAAAAGGTGACGCCACACCATATGATCGCCCCTTATCCGACTTGGGATCCCCTACTCGGACCAAACTTGTAGGGGGTGGCCGGGGTCCGGGATAATCAACATCGGAAAGGTAAGATCGCACCGGTTATGAGTCTACCAAACATTTTTGTTTGGGACTAGACTCAGTACACCGGTCGATCTTACCGCTTCCGATGTTGATTAAGATACTTCTTGCATCAACATCTGAAAGATCGATCTAGCAAGTAACCGACGGATGGAGGTACAAGATTGGTCAGCATCCGATCAGGGATCGGGAGCGGGTAACGATGGTTTTCGCGAGGTCAGAAAATATTTTCCCCCAACGGTCGGGAAACAAAAAAGACCACGCGATCACAGACATAAACCTCCTTACTTAATAAGTTTGGTGGTTAAGAATAGCGACACTGGTTCTTACCATGCTGAGTATTCTGTATAGTCTGAAAACCTGGTACCCGTACACCACCGTATTATGATCGCCAACAATGTCCCGGTAAACCTCCCGCCCGTCTCTGATTACTAACGTAAACGGAAGTATCGTAGAGAAGGGCGAAGGTGGCTTCCGGGACACCGCCTGCTAGATCTCCTCAAGGGACAACCGAACGGTATACCCAAGATGATGAGATAGCTCGTGTCGAGTGGGTCGTGGGACGCGAAACCTTCGCGATCCCCCGGACCCCACCAACACCTGGACCAGCCATCGCGACAGCGGCTGGACCGAAAGGCTCTGTAAGGGTGATGAATGCGGTCGTGAGTCCCTCGCAAGGCTTGTGTTCGGAAGAAATAGTGCTGCAGCGCCTTATCGGACACCCCAGCCTATCTTTGGCTTCAGCCGAACCTTGCCCAACCCTGGGGATTGGAGAGGGACGAATGTCGGTATGCACCGCGCCCGTTCAGAGTCACGAGAACAGAGCGCCCGAAACAGTGTCGCTCCAGTGTTTGTGAACACGGAAGCTAACCTCGAGACCGTGTGCAACTCAGCACCGCCGTCCGAAGCCAACGCCAAACCGGAAAGCCATCTTGAGAGTTACGTATTTAAGCGGCGCTTTTGACGGAAGGTCAAAAGGGTGACCCTTAAAGTAATCTAAGACTGTGTTGGGATCCCTTAGGAGGATCACTTTCCTTTTTGGTAGACACTCGTTGAACATACCGTCCGAGGCGTGAGACTAATAAGGTAACCATCGGCTATGATAGTCGACCGCCTCGAAACCTCGGTGAATGGAGAGGACAGCTGACTTATAGTTGGCCCCAGTGGCCCGCTGAAGTCTTGCTTGGAACTTTTCTGTCAGAAACTCCGGAACTAGCAGCACAGAGGTTCTAGCGGGAGAGCTATTTGTCTCATTGCCCCAAGCGTAGTATGGAGCCAGACTCTGGCTATACGTCACGGAGGGTAGACTTCCGCTCAGCCCGGCGATGAGAAAAACAGCTTCTGATGAAAAGTATCCCTCCGCTGCGTGTTCCCTGGTAAGGGCCATGCAGCTAACTGCAGGTGCTCTAGTGATAGACTGGGTACCTCCGCTCCGGGCATCCGGAGTAGATCTGGTACTGGGAGTGCCAGCGCCTTGCCGCTAGCAGAATGACAATGCAGTCTTCCCACCCGATCTTGGCCACCACCCTCATGAGTAGTGAGATCGGAGGGACTGCATAAGCTGTCATCCCTCCCCAGTCTATGGACAGAGCGTCCACGGTGAATGCTTGGGGTCCGCGACCCTTGAGCAGTACACCGGCAGTGGATGATTGCGATGAGATGCGAACAGATCTTTCGAGGGTGGTACATCCCCTTGAAGATCGCCTGAGCGACCTGCGGAGCAAGGGACCATTCTGCTGGTCCCGACACCCTTCCTCGTGACAGATTGTGCGCGAGGATGCTGGTGACGCCCGCGATGTGTATCGCTCTCATCGTAATCTGCCTGAACTTGCACCACCCTATCAGGTGTCGTGCATGCAGGCTCAATCGTGGTGGCCCGGAGTCCCCTTGTCTGTTGGGGTAGGCTACCACGGTTGTGTTATCCGTCAGGACAACGGTATGTGATTCCACGATCACCTCCTCGTAAGCGAGGGAGGTTGATGTGAAACTCTGTCTCTATGGCCCCCATAGGCCCGAGACGGAGTCTCCGTGGATGTGGACCCCCAGCCCCGCTTTTGACGCTATGGTCGCTCACTACGTGACATACCGGGGTGCAGGAAACCTGACACCCTGGGTCAAATTGGGCTGATGGGTCCACCACCAGAGTTCCTCTCGCGCGATCTCCGACAACGGAACCGCGAGGGAGATTGGGTGACGACTGGGCCTGCAAGCAGGCTAGAAGGTGGAGTTGGGGAAGCCCTAACGGAGACACGGCAGTACAGTACGAGGTCTACCATACTGGCCATTAGGCCTACCACCTTCATCCATGCCACAGCGGGTTTTGCCCGAGACTCGCCAAGAGTCAGGCACACCGCACCATGTTCGCCACCCGCCGGGTGAGAGCACCGCGAACCCCTCCGTGAGGGTGATCTGGGCCCCTACAAGTGGGGGTGGCTGCGTCGGGACCACGCTGGACTTTTTAAAGCTGATCAAAAAATCCAGGGTCCCGCACCCTACGGACTATCAACCCCATGAGACCCGTAGTCTTCAGTGGAGTGCGACCGTATATGAGCCAAACGTCCAGGTAGCAACTGATGTTGACACCCCTGTGCTTAAGGTACGATGCCACCGCTCTGACCAAGAGTGTTAAACACCCTGGGAGAGATGGACAGGCCGGATGGCTGGTATCAAAACTGGTAATTTTGATCCTGTACCTAGAAGCGCAGATGCCTCCGATCTTGAGAGGCGATTGGCATATGCAGATAGGCGTCCGAGAGATCTAGCGATGCTGTTCCCATGCCCCTGATGGAGCAGGCTAGCACCGAGGCGAGAGTCCCCATTCTGAACCTCTTGGGCCTGAAGAACGTGTTCAACAGCCTGCGGTTCCGGATGGGGCTCCTGTCGCCAGTCTTCCTTGGAGCCAATGGCTCCAAGATCACCCGTAGAACGGGGTAGACCGGGACAATCGCCCGCCTGTGAGAAGCTGTGTGATCCCTGTCAGTAGTGCCCGACGCTGGGGGCCGCCTGACGGCACTACTGTGGACCTCTGAAATGTGCAGACGAATGTGGGAGACTGGGTTGCCAGTCTGTAACCCCCACTCACCACTGACCATACCCATGCGCTCAACAGAGATGGTTTCCCACCTCTGGGTGAAAGCCATAAGCGGTCGTCCACTGGGAGATCCCCCTGTGGAAAAACTGCTGAGCCCCCAGGAATGCTCTGCCTAGCTTCCCTTGTAAGAGCGCTTGCCCTTCTTCGGGGCTTGCCAGCTGTTCCTGTGCTGCCCTTGCGCCTCCCAGAAATGGGTGCTGCAGAGGTAGTGGGCTCGGGTACTGTTGGTGGTGCACGGCCTGCTGAAGTCGGAGCTCCTACCCATGGTAAGGGCAGTTTCCGACCTCTTCAGAGTGCTCCGTTGGTAGCTTCTTTGCACGGTCCTCCACCGTGGCGCAGAAGCATCCAAAGAGAAAAGGACCCTGCCTTTCCATCGCTGAGCGATTGGAGTGGCAGGCCCCTCCCCGGGCGCTGAGTGGACACCCTATGGGCTAGGCCCATGGAGCTCTCAAGTTGAGGCTAGCTGTTAGCACCGCTAATAGGCTCACCTCGCATGAAGAGCTCAGATGTTGTCTGAGCGTGATACGCTTGACGACATCTGGGTCCCTCTCGGATCCCCTCAGGTAGGTCCCGTGGTCCTCCCGCGTTACACGCAGAGGAAGCGTGCAAGCACGCGGCGTCATAGCTCTACTGAGCTCGACAGCCCTACGATATCTACCCGTGAGGTTTGCCGAATGAGAGTGCAGGCGTCCCCAGTGAGGAAGCAGCAGCTGAGCATCCTACTGAAAGGATCCCTGGTCCTCCTCCATGGACTCCCCCTTAGGGGGTGTCCGGAGGAAGATCAGTGCTGTTGCTCCCCTCGCTGGGCAGCGGGGAAGGAGACTGTAGTGATGTCACTACCGTACTCAGCTTCCGACTCCTTTCCCTCGCCCACAGTATCCGTGATCATGCTCCGATGATGACGGTAACTGAGGACGGGCATCTGAAAGCGGGTAAGAAGGCATAACCACTGTGTGGCTCGCCGACTACCTGCCAGCAGAAGAGGGAGTACTCCCGCAAGACCCTGAGGTATCCGCCATGGCACCACTGGGTCCGCGATGCTCTCGCAGCCGTCGTCCTAGCGCTTAGCAGCACGGGCCTACCCTGATCAAGATCTGGGTTAGCCCCATGCCGGCTGGCCTGGTCAACAGCTGATGTTGGTACTGCGTGGCCATCGCTAGGCGACACTTGCCACGGTGCTAGGCCGTGGAAGAAACACCCTGCGGCGGGTACCACGGGCATACCCCGCCGCAGCTGACCCTGAAAGGATCCGCCACCAGGGTAACCCCATGGTACTGCAGTACCAGCACCGCCTCCCCCCCCCTGTTGCCACAGAGACTGTGGCGACTAAGGCGGGTGCTGCGGTACCGGTGCGGTATCAGCGTGGGTGCCCGTGAGGGATCCCAACTGTGGACCGCTGTACCCTCGCCACACTGCGCTCCCTGTTTGGGGATCAAGCTGTGTGCTGGCGTGGTACCGGCGCGGCACTAGCGTAGGTGCCCGTGAGGGCTCCCGGCTGTGTACCACTGTACCCATGCCTCACTGCGTTCCCCCAAGGGGATCAAGCCATACGTATGGGTACCCGCTATACCGGCTGTCCCTTGGCTAGAGGGAGCTTGCCTAGTACCACGGGTAGCTGAGCGTGCATACCCCGATCAATCACCTCGCCACCTGAATAGGCAGCGCCAATCAATGGAGCTATGCCCTGTTGATTTGACAGTGATCGATCAAGAGAGGGTAATTGACCCATTGACGGTAATGGATCACCCACGCTCCGCTGGCTCTCGAGGACATAAGTGGGTTGTTGATCAGCTAGGCTGTTCAAGCTACTCACTGTACCCTCTAGAGCTTCGCCCAAGGTCGCTGTGTGTGGCGGACCACTCACGGCAGCTATGGGCGGGTGCATAGCGGCTACCACTGAAGTCAAGCCGTAGCTCGCCTTTGTAGCTGCCACCGAATGCACCTGGGTCGCTGTCCCGTGAGAGACTGCGAGCCCAACCCCTGAATAATCGCCAGCCAGTCCCTGTGGACAGCCAGCAGCTATTCTAGGGCCCAGGGTATCACTCGGCGGTCCCGCCATGGAACGCTGCCGTGTGACAACCCCAGTTGGTTCTGCTAAGACTACACCCACAGCGTTAGCCGCGGTATCGTCTCTGCTGAACCCATGCATGCTAGGGTTCAACCCAGGCAAGCCCGGGTACCCTTGCATGCTGCCCGTCGCTGGCTACTACTGTGGCTGTTTGAGCCCGTGAGACATGCCTGCAACAGACGGGTGTCCTCCTGCTAAAACCCCGTGAGGATTTTCGCTAGAGGGCTGGTATCCTCCTGCTACAAAACCCGCTTAGGGTTTTCGCTGGTGGTTACCGCTCTGCTGCCTGCTACTTTGCTCCGACGTATAGTCAGTGCTTTCGCTGGCTGCTGAGCCTTTGGACGCGCTAGCAGTCCCGAAGGAACCGCCTGCTTGTCCGGGACCGGAGCCCCTTAAGCAGACCTGCCATGACCCATAGGGGCTGTCACAGCAGAATCTACCGTGATCGACTGGTATCCTCCTGCTGCAAAACCCGCTAGGGTTTTCGCTGGTGGTTACCGCTCTGCTGCCTGCTACTTTGCTCCGACGTATAGTCAGTGCTTTCGCTGGCTGCTGAGCCTTTGGACGCCTTCTTAGCAGTCCCGAAGGAACCGCCTGCTTGTCCGGGGACCGGAGCCCCTAAGCAGACCTGCCATGACCCATAGGGGCTGTCACAGCAGAATCCACCGTGTCGACCTTACCAGTGCCCTTGGTAGATTTCTTCTTCGTCTTATGGCGATGACGGAGCCTATCCCAATCGTCAAGCTGGAACTCGGAGAGTCCTAAGCAAAAGAAAGACATCTAGAAGATCGTGAGCACTCCCTGTGGGTGAAACAGAGCGGGTGTGGGTCCCGCTCCGTCACCAGGGAAGGGCAAGCCCGACAGGGCCGAGGCGAGCGAGGAGAAAAGGGAGGGGGCACTACCCCCCCAACACGCGACTCAAGCCCAGTAAGCAAACCTGAGCACGGAGGCTGGTCGCTAACGTTAGTGGTAAAGTAAGGACTGGCTAACTTTATTACTAAAATGTCAGACGGGTCCCTACCAATCCCCACCGTATGAATATCTGATTAACTCGGCTTTATTGGACGGTAATGAAGACATAACGATAGAGTAATCACCCTAACATAGCAACAATAACCTACCGTACATGAAATACAATGTGTATGTACAAACATCTATTGTAACTTACAGGCTGCAATGGTTGTTTTACGTGGGAAACAAAATGAATGGCGCCAACGAGCGGCCATTTTGAATTGCTCGTGTGTCCCGTATACAAACGGAGGCACGATATGTAGCTAAGTTTTGGATCGTTTTTGTCACTTTTTTCGCCAGAAAATGCCGTCAAAACTATCCTCAGCCGAACAATACCGGTTTGGTTTTACCTAAGGTGTGAAACTACAACCGTATATCTCGCCTCGGTCGAGAAATTGATACACAGTGCTATGAACAATCGATAGGCACGTCTGTGTCAGTCGGAGACCAAGGAGAATAAGGGACGATCATATGGTGTGACGTCACCTTTTGGGTGAGTCCACCGGGGATCGGGGGTTTTGTTATTTATTCATTTATGTGGGACAAAATGACTATTGGTTTTTCCGCATCTCGGGATCGATGCAAGAAGTATCTTAATCAACATCGGAAACGGTAAGATCGACCGGTGTACTGAGTCAGTATATTGCACCAAACATTTTGATTTCTTTGCACCAAAAATATTTTGATTTCTTTGAGTTTATCATGAACTATTGTAGAAACAGTAAAGATATAAGAGTAATTTTTTGTAAAAGTAAGATTCAACTGAACTGACGCATAAAAATGAAGTGTTCCATTCACACCACAGAATGATTGCACAATAGCCATTGTGGACTTGCTATCATATTTGAATGCATAATGTTAAAATTATATCTTTCCAAACTCGATTCAATTATTTACACCTGGTACAACAAACTTTCCCAAGATGGGAATGTCAATTCTAAATGCCAAGCCTAAATTTGGAGTCAGAAATTGCCAACAATTTTGCATGTTTCTATAAAAGCATGACTAGAGTTGTGTGCAGGCCTGTAACCGAAATGTTTTGTGGGGGTGTGTATCATCCAAATACAGGCATTTTCAAGACCAATTCATTCCTAAAGTATACCTTAATCCTCTCTGCAATTGATTTTTTAAACAAATTTCACATAAAGTTCATATTTGGGGTATATTTATCAAAAATGTTGATATTTTCGGTATAATTTTTTCTATTTTTTACAGATCGTCCATTTGCAAATTTATGGGGGGGGGGGTGTTTCCCTCACTGCACAGGCCTGATATGGGCCTGGTTGTGTGCAATAACACAGAAAGCTGTGTGATACATTAACATTTATAGTACCACATTGAAGAGGCATTAGCATCAAAGTAATGAGTAAGAGATGAAGTAAGGAAACTTGCACATATCCACATACGTTTATATCACAATAAACAGGCCCCACTTGGGCCTCTTTGACTATGCCACTGGAAATTCATGTGTTCTTACCAATGTTTCCATCTGGGCCAGTATTGGGGCCAGTATTGCCACCAGTATTGCCGCCTGTATTGCCGCCAGTATTGCCACCTGTATTGCCACCTGTGTTGCCACCAGTATTGCCACCAGTATTGCCACCTGTATTGCCACCAGTATTGCCACCAGTATTACCACCGTTATTGCCACCGGTACCACCTCCATTATCTCCTGGTCCAGGGTTAACGCCACCCCCTGATCCTTCACCTTCCTGGTAGTCTGGCCCTGTTGGGTCGGCGCCATCGATTTGGAAAGCCATCACTCCATTTTGATTAACATTACTGGCTCTGAAAAAAATGTTGGAGAAGATGAATGAAGGTGAGTTCTCAGGAGGGCGGGGGAGGGGTACTCAAATTAAATTTGGACAGGGATGTGCAGCTGGCACTCTGAAGCCCCTACCCATGTTTAGGGATTTTTTTTTACAAAAAACAGCTGATTTAACAGGGTTTTTTTTTTCAAATCAGGACCCATGTTGAGAAATTTTTTTATGCCTAAAAAGGCTGATTTGATAGTGTTTGACCATTTGTTTCAAATTGAGATCCATGTTTAGGGATTTTAACTCAAATCGGGACCCATGTTTAGCGTTTTCTTGCAAAAAAAAAAAAAGACCCTTTAGAGCGGCACATCCCTGTATACTTTATATATGTGAGTCCCCTGCGGGGTGAGTTAACTGGCTGCACTAACGTATGATGAATATGCTGTTGCAGCACCTTGGGAGGATGGGGGAAAATGCTCCCCCAGTCAGAACTCTTGCACCCTCAGTTGCCATCCCAGTAAAAACCCATACTTTTCATTTTGTGTATGCAGCAATTTTGTGCAAAATGTGTTGATTATTTTTTGCCCCCTCCCATATATTTGTATGTGACATGTACCAATTTTTGATACAAACTCTACACACAATGACCCCCTTTTTCATCAGCTTACACCCAATGACCCTCTTTTTTATTAGAAATTTACACCGCATCTCCAAATTTTTGCGCGCTTTGTGCACATTTTTAACAAATTTAAAAGTTCTGTAACCATTTCAGCTTCAAAATTGCACACGGCATTTTTGCCAAGAGAGTTACTTTTGACGATCAGTGACACCCAATTTTAGCGTTCCCACACTGAAGGACCCCATTTTCTTGGAACCTACACTCAACAAAACTCTTACACTGACAAATCCCTAGTGTTGTAGATATTTGAGTGCCCCCCCCCCCCCCACATGAACTTTGTCCACCCCCAGCTTGATCCTTCTTCATTCAGAACAAAAAATCATACACTATTTGGAGCTAAAAATGCACAATTCTTATCCCCCTCACTCTCCTGGTGGTACCACTGGGTGTAGGTATTGGGCTATTCCAGTTGAAATCCTTACACCCCCTATGGAAGACATGACCTTAATCTCCCACACATGGAGTGTAGATTTCAAATGGAGTCACCCATTCAGGTAAGCCCATTTGAAATTCGCACTCCCTGTGTGAGATATTAAGGACATGTATTCAATACGGGGGTGTATGGATTTCAACTGGAATAGCGTGATTGCTACTTACTTTGTTGCATCGTAAACATCTGTGTCTGTTTGTCCTCCTATGATAGACCATTGATAGCCGCCATTCTGATCCAGCCCTGAATTGAACCCAATGATTGGTGCATAAGGGACAGCTCTAGGAGCAGGAAATTTATTGGTATCATCATAAAGGAAGATGACATAGGACTTGGTACCATCGCTAGGGATGATGGCTTGGAAAGTGACAGTCTGTTCGAAAAAAGAAAGGTAAAGAAATTAAATGATGAAAAAATTTGGCATTTCAGACCCTGTCTGGTCCACGTAAAGTGTTTTTCCTGTCAATTATGATCGTGTCATAATTGTGTTATGAAATTAGTATTGCATGTCTGCTCAACAGGGCTTCTGGGAAGCAAGCTAAATTTCCCACAATTTATAGCATATACAAAAAAGACACAATTTCCCTCAAATACCAGAATTTCCCTCCAAACACCAACATTTCCTGGGAATGAGCTTCCCAAATTCCCCACTTTTTCGAGCCATGCTGCTCAATGTCGTTGGAATACTACAATCATGTCATAATTTGTGAATTATGAAAATTTCTACCATTGTGCCGATTCGTAGCATGATTGTGTTGTAAAATTTTGCCGATTGTCACTAGACTGTCACTGGCGTATTGCCTGTGTGGGGAAGATTAAGGTCATGTCTTCCCAAATTCAGAAGCAGATTATTTTGTGATAACTTATTCATCAATATTTCTGAAGATAATGAGGAATATAACAACTGGAATACAATTTAAAATAAATAAGAGCTTGTCTTTTGGACATAGCCGGGGGGTACTCAAGTTTGGTTTTGGTAGGGGTGTGCCACTGAGAATTTGAAAGTGGACCCATCAATATAGGCCCCTACTAATTTTTCAAGAAATTTGTGGACACATTGATATTCCAAAAGTCCGCCGAATTTAACCCAAATTGCTTTAGTTTTACAAATTTTCCCCAAACTTTTAGCGAAATTTCCCAAATTTTGGCTAGATTGAGGCAAAATAGGGCTATTTTTCGAAAAAATTGAGAAAATTTTGAAAGAAGGACCCATCCATATACAAAAATTAGCCTAGAAAAAGGGGTAATTGATATACCAAAAGGCCGAAAATGGTACCCATATTTGTGGCACGTCCCCGTATGGTCATTTGTACCGAGTACCCCCCTTCCCCCTCTGAGTGACATCAAATGAATTATTATGTTCTCTATTTTCGGAGAAAATGGGAAAACCTCAGAGAATTGAATTTGAAAAACATTACCAGTGACTTAATGCTTGTATTCTGGCGTGACTCATGCATATCATGTTTGTTTTGGGTTCTAAATAGAATTTCAATTAAACAGTGTGCTTAATTAATTGTAAGTGCTAAGCATTTAGCCTGGTGACTGAGAGATCGTGTATATTAGCAGTACCACACTTTAGGGAACAACCAGAAGTCTGATAATGTTGTATAAAAGAAAGTCTTTTCATTGGAGAGGGGGAGGGAGTAAAAAAATCTAAAATATCGGTCAAAAGTGCTTTCACGTACATAATGTCATAAAAATTTTGGTTTGTTCCCTTAACAACAGCTAACAACACTTGTTTACATTGCTCAAACAATAATTATTCTCCAAATCAAATTAGTACAATCCTTTCTGCTGGATTATCAAATGTTCTTTTAAGAAAATATCTGAAAGTATTTTCCCTATTTCACTAGGATCCACAACATGCTCATCTATCAGGGCACATTTCTTTAACCCCAATACATTTGTACATTCATTGATTGACCTTTGAAAATTTGGGTACAAAAACTCATACTCTGCAATTTGAGGTCAAATTTTGCACTCTGATTGTTTAATTGAGGCATAGACTCTATGATTGAGGTTATTGAACTATGGTATTGGGATGAGACCATTGTGGTCCATAGTGTTTGGCTTCACAAAGTATGTAAAAACATACAAATAGCCCCAAATGTCTGTTTGAGGGGTTAAAAGGTTTGCCTCACAAGAGCCTGGCTAGAAGCTGTAGCCTGGCTGAATCTTATCCTATCATGCTAAATAACAAAATAGATTAAACTATTGCAAAATGTGCCATTCCAATTGAAATCCATACACCCCCTATGGAAGATTTGGCTTAAGTCTTCCACAGTGTGAGTATGGGTTTCAAATAGCATAGACAATTGGATAACTTCCATTTGAAATACTTGCTCCTGTCGTGGAAAATAGAGTTAAAGACATACAAGGGACAGGCCCGTAACTGGGGGGCAAGACGGCGGACGCCCCCCTAATCGACAAAGTTGAAAAAAAAAGTCCCATTTGCGAGCATGGCGAGCGAAAATAGAGGATTTTATGCCTTTTAGATATTTTTGAATTTTGATAAAAAATACCACTCCTTCAAAATTAGCTCCCTCAAATAAATCCTGGTTTACGGGCCTGCAAGTGGAGTATACTGAGTTTAAAAATAATTAACCCTAGCCAATTCCATTTAAAAACATACTCCCTCTGTAGAAGACTTCTCAAATCTTTTATAGGGGGAATATGGATTTCACATGGAATAGCCCATTTTCTTTTCCATCCCACTGAAACTTGTATCAGGGAAGATCTTACCCTTCCCAGAATCCTTTGCAAACAAGATGCATCACCTCATTGCATCAAATGACACTATTACTTTGAACAGGGATATGAGCAGGTTCCCTTTGTTTTCATCTTGAGAATAGACTGGCTAAACATTGGTCAATAGTCAAGAAATACACATATTTTGCAAGATTTGGATGTGTTGTGTTCATCAAGGTATTTTTTGTCACTATTGACACCCCGGGGATTGACACATTTTGCACTACTTGATAGCCAATCAGTAAAGAAAATTGAAATGGAAGAAATGCATTGTGGGAAGAGCAAGATATCTTCTCTGGGCTTGACTCACCTCTTGGAAACCATCATTTCTGAACATCTGAACATCCTCCCAAGTGACGATTGACACCCCTGTGGCACGAAAATCTCTGCTAGTAGGGTTTGTGATGAAAAATGTTGTGATTAAACGTGTTGCCATGTCTAAATCTTGCACAGATTTGGAATGCCTTGCATAAATTGTGCCAGAATCACTGTGAACAAAGATTTGAGTATGTGTGTTAAATAAAGGGTAACCATTTGAGAATGAATGAATGAAACAAAGAAAATGTGAAAGAAGAAAAGGGGAAATGAAATAATAACATGCCCAAAAGGAAGAAGGACTGCATTAGAAACCTGAAAGTGAAGTACAAAGTAATGAAAGACAAAAATAGGAAAGAAGGGATATAGAGAAAGAAAGAAAGACTGTCAGATGGACAGACGGACAGAAAGAAAGAAGGAAGGAAAGGAGGAAGGGCAGAAGGATGGAAGGAAGGAAAGAAAGAAAGGTTGAAAGAAAGAAAGAATGGTTGAAAGAAAGTAAGAAAGAAAGAAAAATGAGAAGATTAGAAAAATAAAATTAAAAAACTTGAAAAATACTCACAAAAAAGAAGAGGGAAATTAAAAAAGAGGATTGAAGAAAGAGAAGGAAAGAAAATTTGCATATTAATTTTAAACATTTTCGTGCTGTTTCTTAATAATTACCACCGTGCCAAAACAATGTGTCCTATAAAATGATTGTCCTCCCCCCGTTTAATTTGCCAAAACTGCTTGCACCCCCAGTATTTACCACATGAAGTACAGATTGTTTGCATGTCCCCTTGACATTAATGCTCATGCGTGCTTCAACATGAAAAGTCCAAGTTTTGAGATATTTTCTCAAAATATTAAGAGCTATTTTAAGAACCACTGAACCAATACTAGGCCAATTTCAAGTAGTTTGTACTAATTTTAATGAATTGTTCATGCTGATTCCAATTATGGTCATGAAAATTTATAATTCTGAAATTTTTGATTTAGAAAAAAAATCGAAACTTGTCATCTGGAGTCAACACCCTCATGGAGAGAGTTAGCAAACTTACGTTGTATCTAAATCTGCAAGAAACGGAGCAATGAGTTTGGTTTGACTCTGATCCAATGGTGTTCTTAGTTCATATGGTAATGACCCAGGAGCAACAGGGTTAAAGGTCAACACACCATCAGTATTTACCTGAAATGAAATGAAACAAAACAAAACAACATTATTATTGAGTTCACATACATACAGTGATGGTAGGAGGGACATTCCCACATCTTGCAGGGGCGGATCCAGGAATTTTCAATAGTCAGAACATGAAAAGTCACAGAAAATCACACTCTTTGGGTAAAAAATTTCACAATTAAGGTAAACTATAAGTTTTTTTGCCACCCCATGCAGCTGTATCAACTGCCAATCAGGCCTGTACACAGGGGGTGCAACCACCAACCCCAACCCCAAATTAACAAAAGTATAAAAAAATGCCCAATCGGGTTTTATATATTTAAAAAAGGTCCACATTTTGAAATCAGAATGGCTATATCCATTGCATTTGCATACTAGGGAACAAATCAAAACATCAACCAGAGGTCATATAAATGCAACTAGTTCCATTTCATTGCTGACCCCTCCCTCCATGTGGGTCAAAATAACATTGATATTTTTTTCAACCCTCTCCCTTCTAATAAGGAAATCATTTATATCATGACTACTGCTACATCAATGTTTTGAGTTGTCCCCTTAAAGCCATAATTATAGCATTTCTATAAAAAATAGATTAGTATTTATTTTCCATAAAATGTTAGCAGTTACTGTCAGATATGTCCCCCTTTAATTTTGAGCCGAACATCTGAGATAAGGCAAAGAAAATTGGAATTTATACTACATGTACCAGTGCCAATGTGCCTGCTTGGGCAGGTACATGTAGATAAAATAATTAGCAATAAGTTACTCTATGAATGGCCCTAAAGCTCAACATTTAACTTTGCAACACTCTTCTCAATACAGTGCCTTAAGCATATAATTTGTCAAAGTACAAACTAAGTAATAAAGTTTTTGAAGTCCATCCAATCATATGAACTTGAACCTGAACCTTAGCGGTGGATTAACAATAGAGTCTATTCAATAGCCTTTATTGGCTCATTTCCTCAATTTTACTGAAACGACTTAAAGCTTAATTTTTCATGTCAAATCTTGTCTAATGCGTGGAAAAACAGATTGATTTTATTAGGTTAGTTTTGGTGGGTATACTTTTGTACAAAATTTAATTCCCAAGACTGCAACAGACAAACTTAATGTGTGTACTTTTCTGTTGAAAAAGTGAGAAAGTAGGATTTGCCGATCTTGTCTGGAGGATTTTCATAAATTGATAAGGGAGGTTTTTTTTTTCAATGTAAAATTAGCATTGTTAGTAGTTTTCAGTCTTTTCCAACAGTGCTAGGGGGAAACAAGGGAGGCCCTTTTTCTTTTTCTTTTTAAAGTGATCCTTGTTCTCAATTAAACTTATCTGTATGAAGTTAAAGCATTCTTAAGTCTTAAATTGTTTGAAAAATCTGACTGATCCCAGAAATTGAAACGGTAGTTACAATAACAAATTGATTGAACATTTATTGAAGTTCCTTGCATATTTTCAAACATAAAAAATAAAGTTGATCACTTCACTGGCAAACACCTACTCTAATTTCTCTGTTCTTCTTAGTAAAGCATGCTATTGAGTCACTGGAAACTAAGAATTATAATAATGTTGTCTCAATGTTCATCTTAAACATATTCCCACCCCTTTCCCCACCAAACTATGGTGGGAGAAGATATGGTGAAGATGAGCATATTAGGCATGCCAACATTGTACTGGGGTACGGTAGAAAGGACCATTTTTAAAGAAGCCCTTTAACCGGGGCCTTCAAATTTGTTCAAACAAATATTTCCATGATTATAGCTCTGCCCATTGACCAACAGCGTGTTCTAACAATATGTGATTGCATTATTTTTGTCTTATTTAACTTTAGTAGCCCTAAAGCAAATAATACAATGCATACTATTCACCTTTTTGCAGGCAGGTTGCAAGGACATGATCATGCTGATACTGACCATATTTACAAAAGTACTTTATTCAAATAATGTTCCCTTAAGGTATGAGTTAAGTTAAAACTCATATTCTTGTTCCAACACAGTTCAGTCAAGTGTTTTACAAGGTGGTGCCCTTAAAAGTGCTATTTGAAATATCTCCCCTGCAGGTAAAATTATGCGGTAACACACAGAAGGTTGTCAGAAAACAGAAAAAATAAGTATTTTCCAATTCTAGCATCCTCTTTTTATGGTATGTTTGCAGGATATCCACGGAAAAAGCGTATTCCCAAAACTTCAGTTGATTCTGACTTTGCACTTGCAAGTTATGCATGATTTATGTTTGATGAAATGTTTAGAGGGACGAGGGTCGATCCTAATCACATGATTGTACTTTGGGAACAAAGTGGGTAATTCGCCAAATGTATAGCATAGATCGATCGGGGGAGAATAAATCCCTCAATATTTTGCCAGGGGTGTTCCATACAACCACCCCCAATGTTGGCACCTGTATTTGGGGTTCTCGCCAAATTAACCTCATATTTCGCCATTTTAGCCCCCAAAGTGCCCATTTTTGTGCACTTGTGAGGATTTATTCCACATTTGCACCATATTTCACCAATTTCATAGCTTCAACATGGCATAATTTTCATGCGCTTTAAATTGTTCCATAGTTTTGGATATTTATTTACTCTAAATTGTTCCATAGTTTTGGATATTTCTATGTTTTTCGTATTATATTTTCATCGCCCAATGAGATAGCTTCTGACTGGATTCAGGTTCTGTCCGGGACCTGCCGCAGTTATAATTTAGCCTAGACGTTGATCCACAAGCCTCAGGACACTTCACACTTTATAAACCTATCCCAATCTATATTTTGTCAACTGAAAACTGTAACAAAAATAGCTCTCTGTCGTATTATAACATCAGTGGTGATGATTAAAAACAGTAATGTTTTTTTCTTTTACAAAATTGCTGGATAGGCTATTAGACCCGAAGGGCAGACACATTCCTGCACATGAGGTACATGTGCAATGAAGGAAATACTATACTTCACCAAGTTTAAACTTTAAACACTTTATGTATATAAATACATGTAAATATGCTGATGTAATCTTTGAAGGAAATCCTTGTAAATATGCACTTGAAGTCTGCATATTAGCATAGATTTTGTGTTACAAAATCTGTGATATTTAAGCAGGGAGAACTTTGTCTCATATCACTGGTTTAAGACAACATCAATTGCTTTGAGAAAGCCAGAAGGTTTATGGCGATACTGTCAGCAGAAAAACGTAAGTTTTTTGGTCTTGGCAAAGAACTTTGAATAGCTGCTTAATCAACAGACCTGATGAAACCTCTTCAGTCAAGACCAAAAATTGTTCGCTGAAAGTCTTACACAACGGCCTGTGCCTGCAAACGAGCTAGAATTATTCTATGATTAACTAAACATCTCAAAAAAAGTAACTAACCCCCCTTGAATAATGACCATTATTCAAAAACGGGTGAATGTATTACAAATCTGTAAATTGCGTTGGAAGCAGAATTTATATCTGCACATTTTGACACCTCATTTGCAGCAATTGACTAAATATTGACGTCACAGCCTACATTTAAATCTATGTAACCCAAGATTTGAAAGTTGCAGTAAATTGTATTGATTTTGTATTCAGTGTAATGGAAGGAAATCTGTGTAATGATATCTGAGTGTTTTTGTATTGTAAAGAATTGTGTTACCTTGCCACCCTGGACAAGTATACCTTCTCAGGTCCTGTTCCAGTATCAGCGTAGATGTAGATGTAGATGTAAGTGCAACTTTCAAATCTGGACCTCACTACATTAAATTGGCCGGCGTTTTATTGTTTTCTGAGCTATCGTATCCAATGAGGTGTCAAAATGCGCAGAAATAAATTCTGCTTCCAACACATTTTACAGATTTGTAATACAATAGCTCGTTTTTGAATAATGGCCATTATTTAAGGGGGGTTAGTTACTTCTTTTGAGATGTTTATAAGTGTTTCTCATTGACCAAATGGTCCATGGCAAGCTGTAGATACCACAGAATACTTTGAGATCTAAAACAAAATTCACCTACCGACTTTCGAGCTGAAAGGGGAAACAGACCTTTTTTTTTTTTTTTTTTGGCCTCATCATCTATAAGTTCCAGCTACATTTCTCAATCATTCAAAGCAGTGCAATTTATAGACAATCACACATCTTAAAATTTCTGATTCCACTATTTTGCTATTCTTGGAATGAAATAATTGCTGCTAGCAAATTGACCATTTGACCTAGTTTTCATATTAGGTAGAGTAAGTTGATGTTATCAGACATTCCAGGATCTTCAGTAGATCCCATCCTGCAAACATTATACCAAGTTCAAAGCAAGTTCAAAATCATGTTCTTGTTGTTTCAAATTCTTGTAGTTAATGTTGTGATGTGCTTTTAGATAGGGAGGCTAACAAACTGGAGAAGTCAAGATAATATCACTGTTTATAATCATGTTAATCCTCTCGGATGCGGTGTCGGCTGCAGATGACAAGTTTCAATTTTTTTTAATTCAAAAATTTCAGAATTGTAAATTTTCCTGAGCATATTTGGAATCAACATGAAAAATGCATTAAAATGAGTACAAACAAGCCTAGTATTGGGTCAGTGGTTCTTAAGATAGCTCTTGATATTTTGACAACATATCTCAAAACTTGGGACTTTTTATGTTGAAGCCTATGGCTAGCATGCAGAGCATTAATATACAAGGAGAATCCAAGAATCACACATCAGACACCCACAAGATCAATTTTACAATGTAAACATAACATGCATACCACTAGATTAGGCTATTGAAACTTGATGTTGAGTTTAGCGTCCCATTTTTTTCAGCTCATAATGAGGCAACTATTTCATTATTCATTTATTCATTATTCATTATTTTCAAGGTTTCATTATCAGCGGCCTTTTACCAATGCTTATGCGCTTTTGTTCATTCTAATTGGGTATCGCCAGTCGCAATATAATGTCACAAACACACATAAACATTTATAAAAGTATAATTATTTTGCTTTTTGTTTTTCAAGTTTTAAAGCAAACTAAATGTATTCCGAAGTATACCATGCCAGTCTTCTTCACTCCAATTTGTACTAACCTCTCCGTATACATTTGAGGATAGTGGGAAATGGGGGGTGGGATTGACTCATTTATACAAAAATTACAATCATGCAGAACATTATGAAATACATTTTTGGCACCAATTTGTCAAAACTAGGTCTTTCCTAGTTAAATTATTTACAACATAACAATGTCCATCTGGTAAAAAGATTTCTCTTCTAGTCTACCCTGGTATCCCTAAGGTATAATTGAAATAATTGGATAGGGCAAGGGTCAAAAACCTGTATATTTTTAATGCTAAAATATTTAGATGGATTCATCTAAAATAGTTCTCCAGGCTTTCTATAGTTTTTGAAGGGTTCAAAAAAAAAAAAAAGGGTTTAAAAATTTTGCAGAACAAATTTTCTTTCTGGTTTAATAGTAATTTGCAAAATAATGAATTATTTTCAGATTTTACATCTCAAATGCGGCACAAAATTCATAACGCGGGCGGTGGACACTAAACTCAGAATCAAGTTTCAAGTGCCTTACGAGCCAGAGGCTGCCAGATATGCTCCAAACCTGCATGTTCTGGGACTTGAACCCCAGACCCCTCCCCTGACTTGAGGCATATAGGAATCTATACCCCTCCTGATTAGTCTGGTGCTAAATCTTGTTAAAGTAATATTTCTCCAATTATGAGTTTCTTCAAAATGAAAAATATAACATACAGGCTATCCCGAAAGTTCCTATATCATTTTAAATGTTCTAAACTCAGTGACATTTTGCATGAGGTTTTTTTTTTATTGGTGTAATATTGAAATATAATGCATCATGTTTGGTATCCAAATATTATTGCACGAGTTTACTCTCTCCAAATATGTAGCTTGATTTCCCTTCAGGCAATCCTTATGCAATAATGAACTTGTGTTGTTTAATATGGTTACTACATGACAGGTTTACTAGTATGCTAAAACTTGGTTGTTCCATTCATTGAATTTGTGTAATTTACGTTGTCAACCAGTGGTACGTGCATAGATCTCCTACAATTAACTTGTTGGTTGTTTTCATGTAATATTTGACCTTGGAACAAAATGAAACAATTACTATTTGTGGTTGACAAGGATCATTTCACAATATTGTCATCCAAAGATTCCCTGGCCAAGATTCTTACGCTCAATCTGGCAGTTTGTACTATTACACAGAACAATTATTGAAATTATACTGAAGTGTGAACTTGTTGCTGATTTGAGTGGGTTTTTGTTTGTTTTTGTTTTCAGAACACTTTATTGTTGCACTCTGGAAACAATCTGGTGGAGCCCTAGTCAAATGGTAAGATATCACACAACCAAAAGGTTTAAATGGCGGTTATATATGGTATAAAAATGTTTTGATAACATTCATAAAACAGTTTTGAAAATGTGATGCACCTGGGTGATGCAAAACATTCTAACAGAATGTTATTTAACTGTTAACAAAATATTTTGCAAAAATGTTTGCCCAAGATATTTTACAATAACATTTTAAAAACTTAACAGATATTTAAAAAAATGTTTTTGAAACATTTTGAATAATAGACCATGGGACAAGGCTTGCTAAGTGCTTCAGAAAGTAGTTTTCGTTCTCCCTTTCTGGGTAGAGGATGGTTTATACATGAAAATATAGCTATTATATCACTGATCAATAATATAACATTTCCCACTTTCAAAGGTTGCACGTTACTGTGTAATTTAGGAGTTATTTGGGGTTAAAAATGTGTTTTTCGTGATTTTTTCCATTTTTGCCCAAAAATGTCAAATATTAAAATAGCTGTAACTTTAAAAATAAATTGAGTAGAAATTTCATTTCTAAAATAGTATGTTTTTGTTCAATATTTCCAATATTACGCCAAAAATGGTCCTTTATGGCCATTTTAACCAACTTGTTAGTTTTTGGAAAGTGGAACTTCACTTAATAATATGAACATGTAATTGTACTTTAATGTTAAGCTATTTCAAGATCCACTAGTATGCCCACTACCGTGGTAGCAGCAATTTTATCTACTTTCAATGCAGTAAAATGATGACTAAAATGATTTTGCTGCATTGAAAGTAGTAAAATTGACGATATAATTGCTTCTGCCATGGAAACCGAGCTACCAGTGGATCTACAACTAGCTTAAAATGAAAGTACTATAATATATCCATAATATATGTGAAGTTCCCACTTTCCAAACACTGAAAATTTTGTTAAAATTACAAAAAAGTACCATTTTCAGCCTAATATTGAAAAAATTGACAAAAACATGCTATTTTAGTCCATATGTGAATTTGAAAGGGCCATAGATCAAAAACTATAGGTCACAGACATTCACCATCATTAACTTTTTTGTTCAGAATAACATATAATGACATATTTTTTAAATCAAGAAAATATATATTTTTTTTTTTTTCCCATGCAAAATTACATTTTAGGTCAAAATGGCCAAAATAGCACAAAAATATGATTTTTGCCATTTTTGTATATTTTAGAGTTGTGCTATGACATTTTTATTCACCAGTGTTGGAAATCCATATGACATGTAACATCTACAATAGAAATGAAATTTCTACTCAATTTATTTTTAAAGTTACAGCTATTTTAATATTTGACATTTTTGGGCAAAAATTGAAAAAAATCACGAAAAACACATTTTTAACCCCAAATAACTCTTTAATGAGTAAAGTAAAACGTGGGAACTTTTTGGATATTAATTCAGACATATATTTACTCTTGATTTGTTATGTTTTTATGTTCTGCCCAAGAGTGGACTACGGAAGTGAAAGATAAATGCCCATGTCCCATAGTCTATAAACGGTTAAGATCATTTTTGTGTTTGCTGGGTATATGTGCCCAAGAAACTTCGATTAATTTTGTGATCCATAGCCTCATCCCCACTCATTTAAAAATAAAAAGTGAGATTTTTATACCACCCCAAACTTCTGGCTACATAATGTTTTTGTGCAAAGTTTTTTTCATTAATGAAGCAAAAATACCATCAAATTATGTATTTATTTCTATTTTAACAGAACAAAGTTGTACAGCAATGTATATGCAAATGTAAATTTGTGGAATAAAGTCTTTTGGTGAATATGATAATATCTACTCCAACATACCATAAAATAGAGGATGCTAGAATTACTCCTTTAATTTGACAGAAATATTAACAACTATCCGGAGCTCATATTGTCAGGTGTATTTTATCATGTCAACAAACAGGCATTAGAAATATGGAAATAGAACCTGTTCAGTAATGTCATTTCACATAAATTACTCATAACATATACAGCACATGAAAATTTCACTTTTGTACATAAAATGAAGCCCGAAATAGTATAAAATGGAGCAAATAAATTAATAAAGTATTCTGAAAACAAAACAAACAAAAACCCACTCAGAACAGCAACAAGTTCATTTTAAGTTCATATCATTGTCTATAGGTAATCACACCATGACATTTTAGCCACAAATGTAACCACTCAAAATTAACAGTTCCTTAAACTTCCTTCAAAATGACAAAATCAACCCCTCAAAACCACTGAACCAATACTACTATGCATATATCCATGCATTGAATAATATTTAAATATTAAATTTTACTTAAATTTTTTTTTAAAAGTTAATTATTTTTTTTCATTCACATGCAATGATTGATATGGGTTAACATTGGCACCTCTATACTTTAGTGTTCAAAGCAAATACTAGTATGATTGTTATCAAATTGCAATTAGTGTCAAATGTTGAGTAACAAATTTGGTGCTAAAATGTCACTTTCATATCAGTAATTGACATTTTGTCATATTATGAACAAAATAATGATGTGATACAGAGACAAGTTTACAGTGTTCAGATGAGTCACTGAGTACTAATTTCTTGTTTTCTAGAGTTTATACAACTTGCTGTGTTTGAATTTGAAACCAAACTAGTTTGTGGGTTTGTAATAGTTGTAGTTACCATAGTTGTCATACAAACATGCATACATGTATTAAGTTATTTAAAGTTTTTTTAAACAGAATATGATAAAATAATACTATATTTCTTGTATGCTGCATGATTTGAGGTGACTCTTTGTGATTGACCTATTTTGGTTAGTTTAGAATACCGTATGTTAGTAGGGGTTACATCTTAAAAGTTTGTTTTGTTTTTAGCTTCGTTTTGTAGGAGTATATTAACCATATAAAGAATCAGGCTTATGAGACTGTTATTATTACCGGTACTTTTCGGATGCCCATGTTAAAAACAATTTTGTGTCCTCATATCCCAAAGTCTACCCATAAAACTCCAGTAATGTGCGAAATGTTCACAAAATTGCACATAATTTTACTTATTTTAATTTTATGATACAAACAGCTTTAAAGTGAATACTTTATAATTATCAGCATTTCTGCATGTTTATAGTCTATGCACTGGTAGTGGTTGGCTTTTAAGCTGTGGTCTCTGGTTGACTTCAAACCTTTTGACCAGGCAGGCATTCCCCATATTGACCAGGCAGGCTAGCCCTACCATAGGGCCTTTTTGACAGTGGCGGTTCTCGTTTTGAACTTGTAATCATGTGAGATGAGTTGATATGAATTTCCAAAAGGGTCTATGAAGTAGACTACCCCATATTGAATTACATATTCTTGAAACGGAAACCAAATTGAATATTATAGCCATAATCCATTGTTGTGAATGACAAAAGGCCTTTCCATTAAATCAACAAAATCAATTGTCCTGTGTTTAAGTGGAACAAAATTCTTTGTCCAACTTTTTATTTAGTCTGAGTGCAAAAAGTTACATGATCTGTAAGGTAAACATACAAGGTACTCTACCACTATGGTGAACTGACCAATACTGACTTAATGGAGGTGGCCCAATAAAATGGCAAATTATATTACTGTATTGGAAAATGGAAATCTTTAAAACTTATGTATAAACATAAATGTTGTCCCTTTCAAGCATTCATGAAAAAAAGAATATGTAAATGTTCCTTGTACATGTGACTAATTCCTTTTGGAATTACTAACATTTATACAGAGTGATATTGGTATTCTTAATTTAAAAATCATGTAATAAATTGATACCAAATGAAAGATCCTATTTTTCTCATTTAACATATTGAAATTAGGTTCTTTTTTCAACAAAATAATCTTATAACAACACTTGCATGTTCATCATATTCTTTATTGAATAGAATTGCTTTTTTATGGAGGAAAGAGAGCAATGGAGTTGATGATTACTCTTTTTCATTCTCATCATCCCCATCATTATCATCATTTATTCATCACCATTCACCATCATTATCATCATCGTTGTCATTGTAGCCACTACCGATGTTGTCAACATTTTATATCATCATTAGCTAATCATCATCATCATCATCATCATCATGACCATCATCATCGTCATCACCACCACCAGGGACTGTCTTTTGGAATTTGCATGAGAGCATTAATATACATGTAAGTAGCTCTTCTGGAGCCTTCAAGGAGAGCTGTTTAGAATATTTACAATAGAATGTAAGCAGAGAATGGCCAACCATGGAAGTAGTAGTACTCCATGGGTCAACTAAGTAGCACTAAAAATCACTCTCCTAATGTATATCAGATTTAAGGAGAGCAGTAGAGAGTGATATCTCTCTCGGGATCGCTCTTTATCATACCACTAAGGGAAATATCAAAGAACACCGCTAACCTGATATATTTTCGTATCTAGTCAGTGAGTGCGTATTTTACGCTTTATATCTAGTCAGTAAGAGCGTGCCATAAGCCCGATCACGGCGTGTATGGCGAGGTACGCGTATAAAGGCGACTCACGTAAACCGGGCGCGTAAAATGCACGCAATCTGTAATACGCGGAACAGTCATCTATTTTTGAAAAGTTTTCCTATTTAGCAGCAATTAAAATGTTTAAAAACGTACTATTTCCAAATTTAGAATGACTTAGTGGTATGATAAATTCGTTATTAGGTTCAGCGTCGGTATGGTGCAGGGAAATTATCGTGCGCTCAGTGTCATACTGGGTTCAGCCTTCGCTTCACCCAGTATGACACTTCAGCATTTATAATTTCCCTGCACTATACCTCCGCTTCACCTAATAACTAATACTCTCTCTCCACAAAAGACAGTCCAAATTTGGAATGTGGATGTTTTTCATCATGTTCTACTGAAATATGGTCATGAAAATGCTGAAATGCAAAAAAGAAAATTTTATGACGTCACACTTCGGTACTCTATTGACCAGTGTTCATAAATTTCCAATAAATACTTGGTAATAAACTTGGTAGATATTAATGAATGAGTTTATAGTTGTGTTGGTATAGTGTCTATGCTTTGTTGCAATGTGATTCAATTGACACAAGTTTTATCAGGGATATGAGACAATCCCTGGTCGACCTGCACAGTGCTTGCCATACCAGATTACCTTATTAAATTTATATCACTTTATGTCCTCTCTAATTATGAAATTTGATTTCTGTAACTTCTCAAAACAGTTGCTAATTAAAGAGGTGTTGTTCATACTCTCCCCAGGCATCCAGCCACAAGGTTCACCAATGTTATCACAGCCTTTAAAAGAACTGAAACTAAACCAATACTACATTGTATTATTAAGGATATCACATATGCCAATTCTTCGGACACACAGTTCCTGAATCTTAATACAATGTATAAATGTAGACATATGGTAATAAAATCTCATGATCTTTTATGAAGGTCAATTTTAAGATTTCTATGTGGAATGTGCAATGTCATGGAACTATGTAACAAGAAATGAGGCTGAACAAAGGATATTATGCTCTATACTAGCATTTTAAGATTTCAAACAGACTCATCTGCAGGGACACAGTTGCTTAACCCCAATATGTCTGTTCATTCATTGAATGACCCTTCAATGTTTCGGGTACAAAAACTCATACCCAACAACATGAGGTCAAATTTTGAGATCTGATAGGTGGTGTGTATCATTAAACTGTGCCATTGTACATGAGACCATTTTGTCCCATACGGTAGTCTATTGCTGTTATTGAGGTTTTCTCTGATTCAGTGCATTTAAAGGCCAAATCCCTCAGGGAGTTGACACCTTCACAATGTTCAAAGTGTATTTGAAGTTCATATTTTGTGTAATGAGTCCCCAATTTCCTATTTCAATTTATATATCCATTTTTCAATTTTCATGTCAAATCCGAAAGTTTTACTACTTCCCTTAAAGGTAAATGCTATTTAAGTACCGGTACTGCACTTCTAAGTTACATTTACATTTTGAAACATTTTTGTGAATTTTCAAGACCCCTCAACACACACGCATACAGGTAATTGGTAATTTTAGTGCACTGTAGTAATTGTTTTATTTTGTTGTTTCTGTGTGCTCATCATGCTCTCTGTCACCCTGTTGACATCCTTTCTCACACAACAGGGATGCCAAAATTGACTAACCATCAAAATATCGCGCAACAAAAGTTGAACTCATACACTTTGTTTTTACATTTTTCCTTTATACTTTTTATTTTATCTTTCTCTTATTTAAGTTATTTTTTCATGGTTGAATCAATTGCACATTAGGAAACACTGACAAATTAAATATTGCACATTGGAATTTCTGCAGTAAAAATAAAACTCATCAAGTTTTATTTGCTGGTTATCAGACTAAAATACTGTGTCTGCCATGCTATGGTTGAGCCTACTCAAATGCCCCACAAACATGACAAAATGAGGTGGTTATGAACCTATGTTGCATTATGTCACATAAACAGATTGTTTAAAAATATTTAATGCTGGCTAAGCACATTGTGAACTTGAGAGGTATTACATCAGCCCTGGGGTACACCGGTACTGGTACAAGGTACATAGATTATGTCATGAAATTTGTTAACATTATACAATATTATAAAATGACATGTCACCTTTTTTGAGACACCCTGTATCTAAAGTACTATGACATGCCTGCTCCTATTATATAATGTATTATACCTCGTTCTAAAGGAAACGAACAAGGAGTCTTGCAATGCCCATTCTAAAAGGGTTTGCTGATGCTGATTATGATCAGAAGGAACTTGAAAAGGCAGCAACTCTATAGTAAACACTTTAAAAAGCTCTGCATGCTGACCATAGACTTCAACATAAAAAGTCCAAGTTTTAAGATATTTTCTCAAAATATCGAGAGCTATCTCAAGAACCACTGAACCAATACTAGGCTTGATTGTGCTCATTTTAATGCATTTTTCATGCTGATTCCAAATATGGTCATGAAAATGTACAATTCTGACATTTTTGAATTTTGATTTTTTTTTTAAACTTGTGCAGTTGAGACCTGGGTGGAGAGGGATATATCTGACCCTGCAAATGTAAACACTTGGTTTACCATCCTTAAAGTATTTTTTTATTCTTATTTTTATAAACGAAAACCATTGACCATCGAACCGTGAAAAGTATGCATTTTCGTTAAAATTCAAATCCACAAAACTACAATAAAACCTGATATGCCCAGGGAATTAAAACTGAAATGTCTGCAAAAAAAGTTCAACTTTGAGAAAATATTGCTAGAAATGGCAAAAAAAGTTTATAGTTGAATTGAAATGCCTGAAATGACAAAAGACAGGAAATAGCTATGTGTTTGCTTGGATGATCTAAATAAGCACAGGTATCCAGGGCTGGCTCCAATGTGTATGGCAGACCTCTTGTTATCAACGTATGCATCAAAAATACCTGCCTCACTGCCTGTAACCTGTGGAAAAAAACCTGGAATTTGGTAAAAATGTCACCTTATAGGCAAATGTATTATGGTATAGTCCTCGACCTTTCTTATCCAAAGCAAGTTTTATGATCATGAATTTGGTCAAAATGTTTTTATGATCATGAAAACATTTGATATAAAACCAATATTTCAAAATACTTAGAAATTTTGTTTGTAATATTTTTTTTTGCAAACAGTTTTGCAGCAAGTTTTCAAAAAATGTTTTTGAATGTTATACTTTTATAGTCAAACAGCCAATCTACTTCAAAAATGTTGCCAACTTTGACTTTTACCTTAAACCTATAATGACACCCTAATTAATTAAGTTTCAAATTGGTGTCAAATACTCAGGGTAAGTTTTCAGTGCTTTTTTATACGCCATATCTACCAATTTCAAATGTATGCCTCCGCAGCCTAGTTGCGATTTGGTAGTTCACAGCATCTTGCGAATGGTAGTGAGCTTTGGCAAAAATTGCATTGATCATTTCATAGTGAGTGTGTAGAAGAATTCAAATATCACAGATATACTTTTGTAGGTCATGTGGTTCTAGAGTTATGTTGTAAAGAGGGCTGAATCAACAACAGTTTTGTAAAACGTACATAACTCATTAACAACAATAAATCAAGCAAGTTTTCCAAGTATATGATTTGCAGAATAAACCTTTGGAAAACATCAAAGTGTTATTTTTCCATAATATATTGATTTATATAATGAAAATTGATTTTTCTTTCAGGCTGCTTCGACCAACAATACATCGTATACCCTTAAATGGAAACTGATCGCCATGTTGATGGTCAAGTAAAACTTTAAAATACCATGGCAACTATGTTTGCGTATTCAGACCATCTTATGTCTTAACCATGGAATTATGGAAACTTTGGGCGGCATAGATGCTAAAGTGTTGATATTTAGTATAAAGTATACATATACAAGGTGTATCAAATTGATTGGTACCCAGTGAGTATGGACATGACCGCCACATCCAAATGCAGTATAATATGCACCTTATTTGTACATTTATGTTATAAAAGGTCATACAACTATATAAATTGTAATCATTTCAAGAGAAACATATATTGAATTTGGAAGCAGTCGTTAAACAACAAAGCTGATGGGCACCAATCATTTTGATACACCCTGTAGAATGCCAAACAATTGACGAATCCATGGTAAAAAAAATACTTACTTTTGGTGAAAATCCCCCCAATTTTTATTTTACTCAACAGGCAACCAAAAAAACAAAAGAAAGAAAGAAAGAAACAAACCTTCAGTAATTTTATTTTGTGAATTTTTTTCAAACTTAAATATAATTATCTAAACGAACAGGTTTTTTTTTTTTCAATTTTGTGGAGTTGAAATTTGGGTGGAAATTATGCTTTTATGATTTTTTAACAAAATTCAGCATTTTTCAACCATTTTTGGTGAATATTTCCCAAAGTTAAGCAAAATTTAATTCAAAAAAGTTCCTTAGATATATTTATAGTGTTTGCAAATTAATTTAAAAAAATCACTGAAGGATTTTTTTGTTATCTTGTCCAAAAATTGGGTCAAAAATGTTTGGGTATTTTCTCCGAAAACCGATCATTTTAATTTTTTATCTAAATCATAGATTGATTTGTCAAGTAGTGTTTGCCATTCTAAATTAATCACATGTATACTTCTATACATTAGACCAACCTGGCAACGATTTACATGTAGCAGATGAGATCAACCTTAAATGATTTCTATGAGAAACGAAGTCCTACTTAATTTTAAGCCGAAATCATCTTTGTGTCAATTTCAATATTAGCTGGAAACTTGGCATTCAATCATCATAATGTCGTGTAGCGATGTCGTGCAGTGATTGCGTGAGCCTTTCATGGGATATGTTCCAACGAATATGATTCAGAATTTCTAATATAAATTGGATGATATCGAAACAAAATATGTCTTTTCGAAAAACATAGCCACTGTTAAATAACCAAAATCATAACAGTTCTGTGTCAACTGTTAGAAAGGTTCTTTGACTTAAAAAAGGGAAATTCTACGGCTTTTCGCCCTAGCACTTGTTCAGTGCCGAGTCTCTGACATTTCAAACGGTTGCTTTGCCCCCCCACCCGCCCCCTCTAGGAACTGTGCTAGTTGAGTGGGGCAGACTTCCAGGAGGGAGGCGAGGAGGGAGGGGCTAATTTATTGAAATGCATTTATACTTAAAAGGGCATTTCGTGATAATAGTGTAATACACATAATCATGCATAACTCACGAACGCAAAATCGGAATCAACTGAAATTTTGGGAATAGGTTTTTTTCGTGGATATCTAATGAAAATGACATAAAAAGGGGATGCTAGGATCACGAAATACTCCTTTAAGTTATAGAGTTATGATAATATTGTAATTTATGTAATTCAATTAACTCATATTGTAATTTATATAATTCAATTAACTCACCAAATGACGTAAGGCCCCATATTGTAATTTATATTTTATAAACTCCTATACTATGTTAATATTCTTGCTTCATGTATTTCGTATTTCCTTGTTTTATCATTACTTGCAATTTGATGATTGATGAAAATAAAATATGAATGAATGAATGAATTGATTATTTTGACTGACACTTTGCATACTGGTTTACTTATTGGATTTTGATATAGTACAATGTTGTAAAAATAATCTACCTGGAATAACAATGAATGTATACAAATTGAATTAAATATCGATTATCGAAATTTAAGTTATTGATATCGTGACATATTGATCATATAAAATTTAATCCATGCATACATAATATTGTTTCTGCAGCCAACAAACCCCACGTTGTCTCGTCGATCAAGTGGTATATTAAAATATCCCACTTATAAAAAAGAGGTATGCGAATTAATTTTTTGGGTAAAAGGGCATATAGCCTACAAAGGATTTTGATTGCATACATTTTGTAAATCTACCTCTTGAATCTTACATTCTTTCAGGCCCTTGATGCTGAGTGATAGGCATCTCAGTCTGGATTAAGACACTTTTAAATGAAAATAAACAGAAAAGGCTGAACACGATCAATTTTTTCCTATTCATTGAAGCGTTTGTTATAATAATTTTATACGCCACTCCCTTTGCCATTCAGTAAATATTTGTTCGATATAAATTGAATTCATCTGTAAGAACGAATATGACCATCCAGTCAAAATGTATGCATTATAAAGAAAATCATGAGCGATTTGTCTCAAAAAGCTACACGATTAACTGATTTTACTACATTTTTCCGATGCAAAGTTCCAAGTTTATATCGTTGGGGGTATTTATTGTCTAAATTATAATATAAAATAACTCTTATTATAATTCTGAAGTATTGGATATAGTCGATTGTGAAAAATGAAAATTATAATGTGTATTGCACGAGGCCCTATCTATGCACGTTTACTGAATTGAAATAGAAATAAGAAAGTAAATAAGAAAGGGAATAAATAAATCAATAAATAAGTGCATAAGTAACGAAGGAAGGGAAGAAAGAAAATGTCTGTCAAAAATCAAAATCAAATTGATTTCGTCATTATTTTGTTATTCAAACAGGCTGATCCCGGGAGACTGATGCCCAGATTTTAATGGTATATTTATCCATGCAAGGTCTAAAGGTCCGACATGTCAATAACTAATTGATACATTCAATTAAAACCCTCTGACGTAGTAATTATCTTTTCTGACAAGACAAGAGGATTCCCAAAATGTCACACGCGCTCTCTCTAAGCATAAGTTAACTACATTGTAACACAATAATTATACAGGGTAAATTGAACTTTGATCGCAAATCAGAGTTGAATAAACTCAAAATCTGATAAACAAAGATTTTAAAAGCTTTGAAGACCGTGACACAATTATTGTGACAATGTATTGTGATGCAAGCTCCGAGGCTATATACGATTGAAAGAATGGTATTGCTCGAAGTAGGGATCAAATATAAATGGAAATGAAATAGCGCAAACTGACAACTTATTCCCAAAATAATCAAATCAAAATAAATGACAAATTCAGCAAACAACCCGACAATAACAAAAATTATGGCTAAACACACTGCTAGTGCTAAGTAAAACTAGAAATATCCCGGCACACAGCACTACCATACCTTTGCAATTAAAACATATGTTAATTAAACTAAAACCACTATTTTTTTTCTAATGAAATGTATCCGTCTCTTCCGTGCTTTCACGACATACTAGGCTATTATTTCATTTTGTTTATTATCATTAATAATTCAGGAGGAATGCAATTTTGAACTTGAAACGAATAAAAGCAGATAAATATAAGTATTTAACAATTAACAATAAACCAATTAGCCTAGTAATAGTATACAACATAATTAATTGTTACTCACATAGAGGTAATAGTGCTTGTCATTGTAGAATATCAGCGGTGTTTCCAAGCCCAAAGATGTCTGTTTGTAATCCCCGGTATTCAAAATCTTATCATTAAAATCAGAACCATAATCGAAGAATTTATTCCTTGGATAGCATTGCACGACGACCACACAGGCAAGAAGTAAAAGCCAGTTGGAAAATGCCATTTTTTCAGGCAAATATCTGTTTTCCAACTTCGCTATTAGACTTATTGAAAGACGAATGACTGCGTTTTTGCTCGTACGGAATGCCCCTCCGTTCACAAAGTTCAGCGCAGTTAAGTTGTTTCTCGATTATAGACTATACCATTTATCCGCGGGTAACAAAATACCACAACCAAGTCTGTAAGTACTTAACCTTTTTTCTATAAATACCCCATACAGTATTACGCACTCAAAACATTACTGACAGTTGACATTTACTAGGAATATAATATTTGATAATGATATTTTAATAATAATATATACCACATGGTGATGATGTCACCCCTATTTTGACGAGTAAGTCAATCCAACCTTTGTTCCTATTGTTGATCAGCTGTTCGATTTGGAACAAATAAACGCAATTGTGACTTTAAGGATTATCCGTAAGGCAAGGAAAACACACTAAAGACTCAACTACCCTTAACTCCCTCCACGCGGGTGTCGACTGCAGAAAACAAGTTTCAATTTTTTTTAAATAAAAATATATTTTCAGAAATGTAAATTTCCATGACCATATTTGGAATCAGCATGAAAAATGCATTAAATTGAGTACAAACAAGCCCGGTATTGGTTCAGTGGTTCTTTAAGATAGCTTTTGATATTTTGAGGTAGTATCCGCAAAACTCATGCCTATGGCTAACACGCAGAACCAAATAACATTGCTACCACACGGTTACAATGTACAGCGACTAGACCTTACACCACCCTTAAGAAAATAAAATAAATAAAATCCTATCTTAAAATATGTTGAGCCAATACCAGTCATATTTGTACATTTTGTTTGATATATTTTTCAGGGAGAAAGTGAGAGTTAAAATCAGAGTTGATGAAGATCTAAAATAGTGATCCCAGGAATGATGAAACGTCTCAACTTCGGGCTAAATTTCAACTTCACTGTAATGTTCAGAAAGAAATCGATAGAACGTTACAATACTTCCAAAATTTTAAATATCTGTCGACTTTAATTCAGTTTCAAAATAGTTGTTGGGCTAATCCAATACCAGAATTCCAAGGCCTTAGTTTATACAAGGGACAAAATTGTAAATTTTTTTATCATAAATCATAATATTCTGCTGGTCAATATCTCTACTTTAGTGAAAAGGTCGAAGGTCATCGTTCGGGATCCGAAACGTCCTCCGATTTTGATGAAGTTGATGTTCTTAATTTTTTGTCTTGTAATAGCAATAAAAAAGAATAGTATGCACTATCTATGATATTTTGTTACGTAGCATAGTAAAATATGTAATAACCAATAATAGGACCGAATGGGTATGGTCAATGGTGAATCCGAATGGTGAAGTTAAACTGGTTCTTACCGCCAGTCTAAAAAGTATGAATTACAAGCTACATAAAAACCTAAAAATACATTAGTTCGCCCTCCAGTGGTGTAACATTGAAGGGTTGGGCGCCCGAGACCAAGGATCCACGCCCCAGTTGAATTTCGGTCTTAAAGCTGTCTTTCAAACTCACTTCAAATTTATGTTGAAAAGCGTGCGAAAAAGTTCACCGCTCGGATGGAGGAGACACCGTATGGTCGATTCAGTGTTAGCATGGCGCCGCCCATGTCATCCCCCACATCGCCCGCACTAGTACGCCACTGTCGTCCTTTAATTAGTAAATAAATAAATAAATATACGAATAATAAATATGATTAGGCCTCATAATCATCTTCGTCATCACCATCATCGTCACGGTCATCCCCGGGCGGTCATCCCGTGGTGCGGGACATGATTCGCTGCACCACCATACTAAACCAGCACCAACCTCCTTCAGGGATGCAAGTTTTTCTGCTTTTGCAGGAATTCCTGCTTTCACGAAGTCAAAATTCCCGCAATTTCCTTTATTTTCAGCCCGTTTTGGAGGCTTTTGGCCCAGATTCACGCTTTTCAGGCTTTTTCCTTCACTGGTCAGCTTGCATCCCTGTTTCTGGCCTCCTCCTACTCCGTCTACCTGCCAAGTGGTTGGAATGGGGGCTGGCCACGCTACCCCCATCCGAGCCCCCACCCCCACTTTTAACGACATGTGTGGGGATAATTAATTTGCGACAACATTGCCGCTCACCTTAGAAAATCATGACTTGAACCTGCTGGGTACCTGTAAGTCCCAGTCCAATATAGCACACAGCGACCTCGCTAGTCAAAATGTATGAAACTAATTACTAATGTGCATTGAGGGCGTTTGCTCGTACTGACGTACATGTATGCTGTATGCAGACCAGACCATCCATTCACCCCGGGCCATTCACAGGAAGAATATTTGAAATGGGATTGAAAGTCCATGGAAATATACACAATTTCCATGGAAGGTCTTGACAGCCTTACAAACGTATCGATCTTATTTTCAATCCCATTTCAAATTCTTCCTGTGAATGGCCCGGGGTGAATGGATGGGGCAGAAAGTATTATTTTATTTTATTTCAAATTATTTTTTTATGACCCTTTGCAGGAAAGTCAAGTTAGGCCAACCCTCACCTTTATAACAGTCGGAAAACATGCATTGTCTTTAAGTAGGCCTACACGGCTTTAGCACATCTATGACAATGATAAAGGTTCCAAAATCTTAATTTTGATGATTTTTATGATCGCCATGATGAGCAATGAATGGAGTTAACATCTTAAGGGGGTACTACACCCATGGCCAATTTTGTGCCTATTTTTGCATTTTTCTCAAAAATTATAGCGCATTGGTGACAAGTAAGATATGTATATTATAGGGCAAGGACTACAACTACTGCACTGAAAATTCAGCAACTCAAGGCAAGTAGTTATTGATTTATTGATCAAATATTGTTTTTCCCTCATTTTTGACTGTAACTCCACAACTGTTGTCTGTGTTGAAATAAAATTTCCAGTGCAGTAGTTGTAGTCCTTGCCCCTATAATATACATATCTTACTTGTCACCATTGAGCTATAATTTTGAGAAAAATGCAAAAATAGGCACAAAATTGGGCAGGGGTGTAAACCCCTTAAAGAGAGTTTTATTTCATGTTGTTCAGGTGGGTTTGTGGAGTGGAGATAGGCCTACTCGCAACCAAAATTCTTTCTATTATAGTTTTTCCCAGATCAAACTATTACTTTTCCAAGATTGACTTGAGTATTTCTTTCAATTCCCAGCCCGACAATCACCCTTTCTTGCCCTAAACTCCCGATATGTGTTCGTATAGTTTTATCACTCATCTTAATGGCCCTAGAGCCAATGCCACTTGTCCAATACCAATACCAATCCCACTTGATAAGCCTACATATTTCCCAGTAGCTCATTTCCCAGTCAAAGTTAGTCCAGTTCCCACTTAGTCCGACTAAGTGGGAACTGGACTAACTGTGACTGGGAAGAGTTAGTCCAACTTTCACTTGGGCAGTTTCCACTTAGTCCAATTCCACTTGGTCTACGGTCCCACTTGTTCCACATCCCACTTGGGAGCTCTTGGGTCATGTCGTACGTCCCACTAATTTTGGGGCATATCCCGTTTGGACCACATCCCACTTGGTCCAACACATATACTTTTTTACGGGGTGAAAATCCGATCACAAAAAGGTTATTTTTGACCCCGTTGGTTACCTGAGTCAACTACATGCACATACTATAAAGGGTCGAATTTAACCCCTCAAACAAGGTCAACTTTTTGACCCCAAATTGTGGTTGCAATTAACCCCACCGCGGGTTGAAATGACTATATTATAGGTCAAATATATTTGTTTTGGGCCCATTCTCCGTTAAAGCGTCCAAGTTTGGTCTCAGGAATGACAAAATGCCAACCACAAAGAATTCATAAAATTCATTCAGAATCGTAAACTTTAATAGTTTAAGAACACAAAACAATGCATGGGTGATTTTTCAACAATATTTCATTTTTGAGCAATATTACTTGTACGTATTGGGGGTAACGTATCAGTGGTAACGTATCTGTGAAACCCTTTTCCATCTTTGTCTTAATCGTGCAAGTGTAAAAACTGACCGACTTAATACCCATACTTGATCAGTCATTACCCAATGTACTAAAGTCTGGTATGGTATTTGGCTTCATTTATCACAGCCTTTTTTCCGAGGAGAGTAGAATTTAGGTAACGTATCTGTGAAGGCATGAACGTAACGTCAGGACTTTTTGCCATTAATAGACCTGATTTTTTTTACTTTGAAACCATTGTGTTTTGTTCCATATATATAATATAACTATGGAGCCTGCTTGATCCATCACATATGAGAACATTCATCTAGCCAATTATTTTCACAGATTGTTATCCATTAGAAATATGGTAACGTATCTGTGAACAATATTGGCGACATAGTCTGAAAGACCTGGTGGAAAAATTTAATAATCTGTGTTGTGATGATTTATATTAGGGCATGATACCAGCTAATGAAAAGTACTTATAATCCAATATGCGCGCATGTTTAGAGAGCAGGGACACGTTATACTGAACACACCTTGGCTGGCGACATGGAGGAAAACAATGGACATGCATAATCAGCTTTATTGTTTTATACTTTCTAGGCATGTTACAACCTCTAGCCTCACACATTTTAAAAAGCAACTCCTAAGTATAAGTTATATAAATAAAAGTTCTTTCTTTCTGAAGAAACAAGTCTGAATACGACTTGACACTATGGACGACACATATTTGGCATTTTGAACACTTTATCGGAGAATGTGCCTTTTAACCCTTTTGGGGTCAAAAATTACTATGCTTAAGGTGGGGTATGAACGTTTGGACAGTATTTATTTTGGGACATTAGAGCACATCAGACATATCGAATTTTGAAATTGCAATTTAATACACATTTTATGGCAAATCATTAAAAAATTCGAAAAATATCAAATTTTTATAATTTGTCATAAAATTGGTATTATATTGTGATTTTCAAAAAATGAAAATTATTTGATATCAGAAAGACATGCTTCGTATTCAGAATACAATTCGATAGGTCTGAGGTGCTCTCATGTGCCACAAAAAATACTATCGAAACGCAATAAACGCTCATTTTAGATCCCTTAAGGGTAATGCTAAAATGGGGACGATAAAAGAAAATTACCCCTTTTGGGTTTTAAAAAAAAAAGACTACAAAAGTGGGATATTGTTTGGTGATTTGATGTGCAGTTCAGACTGTAAATTTGCAGTAACCATGGTAACCCTGTACTGTTATTGTCAGGGGAAAGGCGATCCAATGAATCGAGTTGCCAAAAAGTCGATCGGTAGTATTGGAACTCATGGGGACATGCATGGACTAACAGGGAATTGGCATATGGACCAAGTGAGTTTGGACTACAAAATGGGATTGGACTAAATGGGCAGGTGGGATTGGACCGAGTGGCATTGTCCGTCATAATTTAGGCCTATGACCAGATGACAAAAGACATGACGCATGCCAATCCGTCAATCACGGCATCGTATTTGGTACCACCTGGGGGTACCACGCGACGACCTGGTGCATGGTGACAGAATCCCCGGTGTGTCCGCTGCAATAAGCTTTTGATTGACAAGCACATGTCATTCATGAATGTTTTAAAAGTGGAATGTTGCAGGCGACACTGAGCACTAGAGTCTATGGTTCAGCCATGCACTTTAAAACTCTCGAGAAAGATTATCGGATTGTATTAAACATGTTAAAATGAACTATTGTATAACTCGATGGACACAATTTGTTTTGTTTATATTGAAAGAAAGGGGGAAAACGCCATGCCTATTTTGCGCGGATCAGTATAACTAATTTCAAAACATTCAGACAAGTAAATACACACACAAATAAGATTTTTTTTCTATAAACATGATAAATGCATATCAATATAATTATTATTATCTGATCATGGTTGCGACATGTTTACACATGACAAATGCAGTTACATAGATGTGGTAAAGATTAAGTTCATGATACATAGGCAAAAAATGCCAGCAAACACAAAGCGTTTTACAGATAACGTTTAAATAGGGTTAGAGAAGAGGATAATGGTTTATAAAGGGTATAAAAACGTTTTAATAACATTTAAAAATAATTTTGCAAACTTGTTACAAAATATTATAATATAGTGTTATTTTAAATGTTGACAATAATATTGTAAGCCCACAAATATTTTAGAATAACATTTTGACAACATTTGTGGGTTTTCATATAAATTTGACAAAACGTTTTGATGACTTTTATATAACCATTTAAAGGTTGGTTCCTTTTATCCTAATTAGTTATGTTTTTGATGTACTGATTGGTAAATCCCTTCTATTACATCTTCTCTAGTAAATCACAAGCAAAAACCTGTTTTCATGACATTGGTGTACAAATGTAGCCCTTTTTACACTAAACAAGAACTGTTTAAAAAAAAGACAACTCCACAGATGAAGATCATGCATGTTTCATAACAATACTCTAACATAATATTAATAACTCTAACGGGTAAAAGACTTTGGCATGTCAGGGGTAACTTAAACAGTTTTTGGAGGACAATTTTTACCAAGTTCAATTCTATACATCTATCAAAAATTGATTTTCTGTCAAGTAAACTGTCTTTTCCAAGAAAATCAATTTCTGATAGATTTATAATTAATTGTAGCGAGTTGAACTTATACAGAGTTGAACTATGACTGAATGAGCAAAAAAGCAAACTAAAACAGTACCAACTGACCAGCAGGGAAACTTTGAATGGATCTCAAAAAGATTCAAGTAGTGTACATAACCAAGGAAAAAAAAAATTAAAAACTGTTTAATATGTACATCAACATCCAAAATTTAGGGTTAAAAGGGTGTCTTTTAACCCTAAATTTTGATGTTGATGTACATATTAAACAGTTTTTAACATTTATGACTGAATGGCCTGCATGCAAAAAACGTGCCAAAATTACCCCTACATGCCAAAGTTTCTCTTATTTGTTATTAAGACAGTTTCCTGTCGAATTAACACCTTATTTACCATTTCACATTGTCTTCGTTCATATGAGGCGTATATCATGAAACGGATATTATATCGTTCATCAGTAATTGACCCACAGTTGCACACAATATCATCTTTGATACAAACTCGACACCTATCATAATTCAATGTCAAACCCATTTTACAAAACATAACCTCGTTTTTTCGAACTTAATCTTATTCGACTGTATTTGTCAAATCACGAATGCACATTTAAAGAAAATACAATAACATTTTGACAATATTTTTTTTAGAAATGTTGTTGTAGTTTTAAAACTAAAAAATGGTTTTAAAAATGTTTTCATGACCTATTATAACCCGACATTTAAATGTTTTAAAACGTCTTAAAAAATCAAAATGTGTTTATAACGTCCATAACGTTTTAAAAACATTTTTGTGTTTGCTGGGTAACCATGGTAACTTCAGCTAGCTGACAACTTGAACAATAATATTTCTATATATTTGTTGTAGATGTATACATATTATGAAGATCATGCAACGACTGCATGGATTCAATACAAACACCCTAAATTATAAATGTAATGATCGATTACACAATAAATTCCCTGAAAGACTGCCTTGTCAAAATAGAAAGATTTCATTCTCTAAAAACCTGTTTTAGAGTAAAGGCCGACATTGTTAGAACACTGGGTAAAAAAAAGGTTTGGTAAGGTTTTATACCCAACAAAATTGTGTCATTAGTTTTTGTCTCATGGGTTGGGTAATATTTTTGACCAAATATTGGGTAAATTTTTACCCAGTATTGGGTAAACTACTGAAAATAACCTGTTGTTGGGAAAAATTTACCCAGTGTCTAACCATGCTAACAGTGTACATGCGTGTAAATAGAGGAGGAATTCAGCTGCATTGCACACACTGTGTATACAGTAACCTGCAGCACACACGTCACGCCATACGAACTGAGTATAATACAGGGTGTATCAAAATAAGTGTTCTCCATCCGAATGAATGACCCTTCCAAACGAACCATTGGATCCAGTTGAAATAACCAGACTTTTAGATATGTTGCATCACAAAGTTTGGTAATTTAAAATAGATCCAATGTTGCGTTTGGAAACAACAGGCATCACAAAAACATTGGACAGTCAATTTGATACAACCTGTATGTAATACAGAGAATCATGCGTAAACTGGTCTTTAATTCAATAATAATAAGTCTTCAAATAAAGGTTTTGGTTGTTTTTCTCCAAAAGTGTGTCTGTACAAAACATGAAAACCCGTTCAACTACTTCACATATTTTATTCAATTATTATTATAATAAATTGCAATCATTATAATAATAAATTTCGATTATTAATATTATAATAATAAATACACACTCATTCTCAAAGACTCTTAACATGATTAAACATAAAGTCTTTTGATGTCATGTCAATTTGCCCTTTGTAGCATAGCATGATAGAACAGCTAGCATGGCTATATAGGGTTGGTTGAATTTACGTTTTGCACATCATCATTGATCATCAGTTCATAAAATATGATTCTCGAAAGACTTGCCCCTTGTATAAAAAATTGATTTCTAACGGCTAGTATACTATGAGAAGAAAATGGAAGACATATATATTAACATTGCCAAATTCTGGCAGAAAATTTGATATCTAAAAATAGCTTACACTATGTAACCATGGTAACACGATCTGATCCAATCAGGCCAAAGAAGACGATTTTGAAAAGTTCATTATCAACTTGCTTTACTAAACAAACGAACAGTTGCTGAAACATTTACAACCCCTATGCGTTGCAAAGTTATGAGTTTAGTGTTTTTTTGCTCTCTAAAGTTTTACCCAAATCTCAGTTACCTTGCCGTCTTTTTATTGTATCAATGGTATCAGATCCTATTTTACTCTTATCAAGACGTAATCAGAAGTCCAACACTATTTTCTTCGTCTTTGGTGGACGGTAAAAAGATAATATAAATAATTTCTATCATACAGTGTATTTACAAATTGAGTTCATCATATAAAAAATGTCCTGCAAAATTTGATCATTGAGAATCCACCTGATGTTGTTGGTTACTTCTCCAAAAGTCTGTAGAAGCACTGAAGTAGGACACAGATGGCACCCTGGATGGTATATTGTCTGTTGTCGTTTCGCATTCTTCTGTTGCACCCACAAACTGGGCTGCCATCGCAGCTGCCATCTCTTGCTGATGATGGTGGTACCTTTCTTGCTCATCAATGAGTTCATCCCAACCTGTTGTGGAAGACACCTGGTTGCTGGTATCATTGGTTCTGCTTCTCAAATGGTTATTCATGATCATGTTATTAGCATTGACAAAGTCCTGATGAGTTGTTGCGGAGTACGCTGGAAATGGCTGGAATGGGAAAGCACCTGGCAACGGCGGGAACGCCGCTGGGAAAGACCCAGTAGGATACATTGCATTATATGGAAAGTACATAGGGTGGTATGGTTGCGGTGGTAGGAGTCCATGACCGGGAGGCATTGCAGTCTGTGTGCCTTCTGGCTGGTTATAAAACATATCTGCTACCTGCATCCATCTTTCCATCTCTCTGTTGACAACAGCAGCTTCGTTAGATATCTCCTCAATGATGTCAACATCGGAATCCCAAACTTCACCGTCAGAGAAACTGGTGTCGGACGGAGAGTCATCAATCTCTTCAGGTTCGAACACGTCGTCGTCTTCCCAGTCGACGCCGGGTAGACCAGCACCGTCACACGCAGCTGGGTTGTGGATCTTACACGGTTTGTAGCACTTCTCCGAAGGACGGGACGCGCAGAGCCATATGTCGTCACAGACTCGCTTTCGCTGGATCAGGTCGTATTTGGTGGCTTTTGATGTGTCTGCCATTTTGGATGGAATCTGGAATGAGACAAAAGAAAGAAATGGAAATTATTATAATGACACAAAGCTAAGAGTGACTTTGTTATTATGTGAAAGACCGAATAAAAAGACTACGTGTAGTTATGGCTCAGCTACACCCCCCTCTGCAAGACATAACCTTAATCTCCCACACAGGAGGTGTATAGCTTTCAAATAGAGTCACCCATTCAGGTAACCCCATTTGAAATTCATACTCACTGTGTGGGAGATTCAGGTCATGTTATCCATAGCATAGGGGTGTATGGGTTCCAACTTGCATAGCCCAAAGTTTCTTTGTTCCCTGTTATTTCCTGCCAAATAATTTGCACGACACAAACTAACTCCAGAAGGCTTCACATTGGTATACTATTGTTTAAGTCGGAATTTCACTTGCTACAGTTCAATCATGAAGACAATGCTAAAAGACTCTGACCTCAAAGTGACTCGATTTGAACTTTTTTCCTTCCTTCTTGAATGTCTATTTACAGTTGACTAAAACATGACTAAGATTTAAAATATTAAATGATATGAGTTTCAAACTATTCAGCATGAATGTCGGATAGAAACTCATCTGAAACGAGTTTCATCGTGGAATGTGGCAATGTGTATTGGCTGGTCGGCCGAAATTAGAAAAAAACTTGCAAAAGGCGTCAACATTTTCATTCATGTGCTTTAGATACATCTTTTGTTCTGAACTCTAAATTTTCAAATTTTGGATTTGTAATCATGGATATGATCGATTAGCAGAGTGCAACAGATATAGGCCCTACTTTTCAACTTGGTAAAAATAACAACTTGGTAAAAGGCTAGTAACAAACGTTTCAAAAACAAATACCATTTAAATTAACCATGTTAATAATACAATACAATACGATAGAATTAAACATGCTTATTCGTTCAATGGTTCTTAGTGCTATAAATCTACAATAGCTGCCCTGTAGACATTTGCCCATTTCTATATTGTACATAAAGGCAGCTATATTACATGTATACGTCCTCTCTGCACTGACCCTTGGATTTCCTTTTGCTATTAGAGTCAGAGGTCGGATCGCCTTTGTCAACCAAAATGACACAGGAAGTTCACTTTTCCAGGTATTATTTTGCATTTATGTTTTTATAAAAGTGAGTGAGAAATAGACAATTGGATTTAACCATATGAGAGGAAGTCTCCGAGTCCTGCAAAGATCAAACCGTGTCCTGGTATAATGTCAAAATCACGTTAACTCTGTTTCTTATGTTTATGAAGGCGGAAAATACAGCAGCAAGTCGGTCAAAAATTATCTAAAAATAGAATATAGGTGTTCAATTGGACCTAAAAACAAAACACAAAATGGGGATCAAGATGGGATATGAAACTGCACGCTACCGCACCCCGCAGTTGCCAGGATTTTAGGGGGAAAACCAAACTTTCGTCTATGTGTCAATTTTTTGTCCCATTTTTAGTCATTTCAAGGATACTTTACTCTTCGCCGTCCCCATTTTCTCTGAAAAATTTCCGGGGGGGGTGGAGCTTGACCCCGACACCGCTACCCCGTGCAATATTCTGTAGTAAAATAGTCGCCCAAGTATAAGGACCGGACGGATTGAGTGTAAGAAATGGAGGCAAAGAAAATTTGCGAACAAGAAAGTAGGATATACGTGACCGTACAGCACGAATGAGCCGTAAATGTCCTCAATTGTATTCCGAGTTACAGTGTAAAATGGGCATGAAGGTCGTATTCATTGGTACCTCAATTTGGTGCTACATGTACCTCATTTAATGAGATACACGTAGCACCAAATTGAAATACCTATGAATATGACCTTCATGCCCATTTTACACTGTAACTCGGAATACAATTGAGGACATTTACGGCTCATTCGTGCTGTACGGTCACATACAGTAAAGCAAATGGATAATAAACAAACAATTTCCCATATTTCTCCCACCCTAAACGTCATATCAATTAGGTAGACGGAATAATGCTCAAACGTGCGAAATCTATTACCGGCAAAGAGTATCAAAGTCGCGTCCGCAACATCCCTATTGTTTAACCTGATAAGATTATAATCGGTCCCATTCACCTGAGTTTACTCACTAAAAGAGACCGCAAATAATCTCAGATCATAAAACACACCTTGTAATTTGCTTATCTAATGCTAATCCCAAATAAGAATAAGTTTTTGGAGGATTCTGCGATGGGAAACTAAACATAAGAGCTTTCTCGTGATTTTGTATAAATTTGTACAAAAATTATGACTTAATGTTTTGTAGGTCATTAGTTTCAAATGGATGGGAATTGAGTACGGTAATTGGCAGTAATTTGGGTGGGAAACAAAAAGCCGACGGACTTCCAAGGGAATTTTGATGGGATAAACTAACAGAAGAATCTTCTCATGGGATGATTGGGAAAAGAAGTGACGTATATTAGCCTGAATCGTTTGGTTTCTTAATTTTGTCGATGAAAACACTTCAAATTATGTTTCTATATTTTTTTTCGTTTAAAATCTCTATACCTGAAAGTTTATTTATTCATTTTAAAATCACGAATTCTTACTAAACATCTAAACTATGAAACAAACATATTATTCACTCCAACAGAGTCCAATTCTGGCCGTTTTGGCGCATAGTGAAGTTGGCAAAAACATTTCCATGAAATGTGAGTCTTAAATAATCTTTACACACATGTAACATTTCCACGAGGAAAGTCCCCGAAAATGTTAATTTATATGCTTGTTGTTTCTTCACGACGTCCAGGAAATGAGATTTTGTAACTTTTCAGGGATTAAGGACTCAAAGCAATGTATCCTGTAAACAGCCATTTCTTTTAAATGTTGACGATCGACAACAGGGCTCGTGTTTGTCCAAATCGTATTTTCTATGTATTTTAGTATTAATTTAATTCTCTTGTTATTTCATTGATATGTAAGAAAGATATCCTTGTTACGATCTTGACTAGTCTCCGGCCAGACTGTGTGTGGTATGTGGCTATCACGAACATTATAGGAACGATGAGCGACCGACACAACCTGACTGTGTAGGAGACTAAATAGTGACACGAACACTAATCTCGTCGATTTCCCTTATGAATCTTATCTACAATTCCAAGAAGAAAAGTGTTGTGCTAGATATTTAGAATCGTCCTTGCTGAAATTTAGCCAGGAAATAACAAAACTGACCAGAGCAGTACGTGGCCTATTATATTATAGTTCGACTGAACTGGGAGGGGGGGGTAATCATGCTGATTGAAGGGCATGCAATACCGTTTTTACCATTTTCAATCGGATGAATGAATGAACAGTGGAAATGAGTGAACCTCTATTAAAATCCTTTTTATAACCTCGTGGGAAACCTAAATCATAGGCACATTATAATCCTGACTCTATAAATCCGAATCCTATATAATAATCCGATATAATCATTGGGCCCTATCCATAATCCTAATCCTAGACATACTAAATCTTAATACCTGTGCACCATGGACACTCAGTTCTTCGGGATTAGAGTTTAATGTACATGGTGTATTTTCCCTATTATTTTTTTAATTTTCATATAAGGAAAATTAAACTGTTTCTAGATACGATGCGTATGAGCCTCTAATTCCCTTGTTTGTGGACCCGATCGTGAAAGGGCATGACACTTTATATAATTTTAATAAACTCTAGCGTCAAACATTCAAGGGAAGTCATCTCTCATGCCATACTGTTTTATTTATATATGCAAAACTGCAGCCGAAGGTTTTATCTACACTCTATCCTGTCATTCTGACCCATAATAAAATACATTGTCCTATTGTCGTTATTGCATCTATCCTATATTGATCATGCTGAATACAAAGAATCAAGACGAGTTGACATTGATATGAACTCATACGAAGGCCACTCACATATTGACCATCGATTATGCTGCTATGGCCTCATAACCAGCCACTTAGTTTGATGAACTTTATTCAACAATCATATCTCAGAATATGACCTTAAGCTGGGGCATATGAGATTTTGTATATCCATTCTAACATTTTATAAGTATTGAAGCAGAAGGTAAAATAAAACCATGTCATAGCAAGCCCTTACCTGGGAGGCGTCAGTGTACTTATTTTAGAAGATAAGGCTTTAGACTCTTAAGTTATTTTAATAATACCTTTGAATTCAAATACAGAAAATTCAGTCAAGCGACCGCTGGACGATACTAGTAATACTATTTAATTGAGGAAATTATTGCCCTTTTACATGTTTTATGTGGAAAATGTCATGTGGCTAAAGTAAAAAATACTGCGTCAAAGGGTTTTCTCTGAACGGAATGAATAGTCCAAAATACGGTCACCGAACACATTGTTTAAGTCCGAAAGGTTTTCACGCGGATTTTCTCTGGAAAATACGTTTCTAGTAGTATACTTGTAGTAAATATGTTTCGTAAAAATTACCCATCCGAAATAATTTTTTTGATCAATAATATTAATAAATATGCCTATCAATTATCATTTATCAGAAATTATATACCGCATATACTAAAATATTACATCTGTGTAATAAACTAATAATTGCATATTGTATATGATTACACATTGTCGCAATTTCTTGTGTCGTATATACTCCCGATCGATCTTATTCAAAGATAGGCATGTAAATACCAAAGTTGGCAATCTTGTATAATTATTCATTGTTTGTAATGCAAGATGTTGATGAGATTCATATAATTCTACTAACACGCTATGACAGGTTTACACAACATTATATAAAAATAGCAGACATAAAAAATCGGGGTTCATGATGTTAATAATAGATGATGTAAAATCCTAAAATGATTGACCTCCGATTTAAGGTTAGATATAGATATTAATTGAGGTTATACTTTATAAATATATAATTTACTAGTCAGAGGCCCCAATATTTGGAAAAATAATACATCGTTTGCGCTGGATTTAACATAGTGTCAAATAATAATAATAATAGTAATAATAATAATATTAATACTAATAAATGATAATACAATAATAATAATAACAACAACAACAACAACAACAACAACAACAACAACAACAACAACAACAACAACAACAACAACAACAACAACAACAATAATAAGTGAAAACATAGGCCTATACATTTGGTGGAATTTAAACCTCGAAAGAACGAGTATAAATCTGAAAATAAACGTAACAAAAATATCCCGAGTTTCGGATTTTGGGTGAGTCAAATTATCCATGTTATTGCAGCTGAACAAAATAACAGTACATATTTTTTGGGCTGTAAAAACCTTGACTGTGCCAAAAAAAAAGTGAACAAGGAGTAAAGTAAATTGCTCTTTATTTTATTATATAGCTTATGATTAACAAAGTAGATAAAGTTCAACTAAACAGGTTATATTGTACCAAAATCGACAAAGGTTTTATTTTTTTCTCGTGTACATGGTAAAATAGGGAAACACTTGTTACATTCATAAAATTAAAAAAACCCGGAATGCTTCAATTCTGATTCACGAGTCTTTGTTAGCAAGCCCCGTTGGTTAAGAGTTGCACGAGTGCACACAATGTAGCTGTATCGCAAATATTGGAAAAGGTGACTTGAAGCATCGACCACAAACAAAAACTGTGACAAGGTCATATTTGTTACCTATTGGAACAAAGACGTAGACCACGTACAACATTATGCAATGAATCCGCAGGTGTAGGCTTGTTGTTGTGTCGAATGTTTCTGATGAAAATATTTTTTTTTTTTTTTAAAGATTTTCGATTTATTATATTAATATTTAATAATTGATATTTAGCCTATATTTTACGCAAAAGTTAAATTTTGGTCACTTTCTTCAGATGTATCTATCATCAGTATTATAATGTAGGCGGTGGCCCTAGTAAGTAGTATTATTATAAAGTTTATTTGAATTTACAGTTTTGGTGCTAAAATAAATGAATAAAATAAAAAATAAGCATAATTTTGAACTTGTCATAACGGTATAAACTGCTAAATTGAAATGATATTGCCGGATCAACACATTCTCCAATATTATAAAATTCTGAAACGGAAAACTTCAATAAAACTTTAAATCTGAGCACCCAAGTATTTAATACAAAGCAAACAAAATACAAATATACTTACGATTTAGATTCAGAGTGAAGCAAAATTTAACACAGCTTTTCCAGTTGGGTGATGATTGTTGAGCAAGATTTAAAACAACAAACGAGTTCAATTTTGCAAGAACTTGGTAAAAAATATTGTATCCATAGACAGCAGCTCGACAAAGATATGTTGTTTGCGACAGGATCAGTAAGATTATGATTGCAGGAAGTTACAGCCAGCTGGTCTTAAAGGTCGTGTACAGGTCACTGCAAACAGGTTATCGAGCGCCCTCACCTAATTTGCATGCGTATTATTGACACTTGTAGTCGCGTGGCAGGTGGATCCGTCCATCAATGACACTGACTCGGATTTGTATGGATTCAAACTGGTTGAAGTGAAAGTACAAAGAAAATAAACAAGGTGCTTGAAAGGTGTTGTTTCAAGAAAACAATAAAATATATGTCAGAGAATATGAACTGATACGCTGGACAAAGTGTTTCATTACAAGTAAACTGAACAAAGAAGATCATGAGATATGTCAGAGGCGAAATAGCCTATAATGCTAAGTTTAAGAGCCAGGCTACAAAAAGAAATATCTCAAAACAAGAGTTGATTTATTTCTGTATTTCTATGTATAAGGAGAAAACTAGTCCGTTGAGACTTTATTTCTAAGGGGTATGTTTTTATCCCGGGTTTTTTTTTATAGAAATCTGGTCCCGCTATTGGGTGTGTCTTTTTGATAAATTGGGTTCCGCTAGGGGTATATTTTTACTCACAAAGTTGTTACAACATCGTTATATCAGTGTAATAACATCATATGTTAACGTTGTCATAACGTTGTTACAACGTCGTTAAGATATAACATCGTCATAAGTTAACGTTGTCGCAACGTTATGGTGGAATAACAAGAACGGAGTTGTGATCCGGGCAGCCTGTGATGCACTTTTATGCAACATGTATATTAAATAACACCAATTCCCGGTTTTATCTGAAAATTTGGGTGGGAGATTGAGAGTCCATATCCAATGAAAACAACATGTGCTCTTTTAATTTGTGGGGATTTTTTCTTGTTTTTGATTACTTGTTTGTATGTTTAAAAAGTCCGGGAGGAAACAATCACACAGATTGCAAACAGGGAGTGCTATAATTCTAATGTCCCTGGTACAAACTATTACTAGTTCCGTGAATCACAAATTATTTACAATCATGATCATAGCAAAACTACAATGCTTTTCATAAAAAATATTTAAAAAAACCGACTTGTTGTTTAGGCCTACAGATTTTAAATAAAATTGAAATAAGAATATATGTAATATTGATAAAGAGTGATTCATAGGTTGACATATTTGCGTGTGTATTATTATGCATACATGTCATGTGGTCAATACATTTTTTGATACTTTAAAAAAAAGTATCAATACGAAACGACTAGGCAATTTGGGTATTTTGCTTTGTTTGTGTATGTCAGTTTTGTTAGAGTTTTTTTTTTCGTTTTCACTTTTTCTTAATCACCCGTAGGCCTACTTGGGGCTGGGGGGGCATAAAAAGACATTCAGTCAAAAATACAACTCGAGCCAAAGATGAAGATTCCAATTCAAAATCTTAATTTTTAAAACCAGGCACTGAGCAGGTTGAGTTTAAAGACCCACTGAAATAAGACATTGAGAGTCTTGACCCGATCCGAATAATATCTTGGCCTTTACCATGTTTACATAACCACCAGCCCCCTGCAGATACAATGTTTCATATAAAAATTCAAAGCGATGATTTTTAATAATATAACAAACCCATCCACACACCCCATCCCACCCAAAAGACACGCCCACAACAACAAAGACAAGACAAGGACAGGACAAGACAAAACATCCACCCAAAAGATAAGTTATGCAAAACAATGATGTCAACAAAAGTTTTGTTATAAAGTTTCTCGACGGCTTGCAAGTAATGCTCTGTGCTATTCATGTGCTTGAACGTAAAAATTCCAAAAAGTTTTGAGATATTGAAGATTAAGATCCAGGGAAACGATGCTAGGCTTGTTTGTACTCTTTATAATTCATTTTTCATGGTGATTCCAAATATGGTCATGAAAATTTACAATTCTGAAATTTGTGAATGAAAAAAATGAAACTTGTCGTCTGCAGTCGACAAGGGTTACGAACCAACACCATTTGCCTATATAGGCATATGTGACCCATCACATGACTAAAGGACTGCTTTTAAGCTTTAAAATGACACCTCTTTCATTGACGTCGCATGTAGAATGGTGATTTTATATGACAAATAGAATTCAAATTCCTTATTATTTTCTTTACTTTTCGGGGTACATTTTCTTCATTATCTTTAAATGTGGGTTTCCGACAACTGCCGTGTTTCGATGTGATGGGTCACATATTTCTTTGAAGCAATTTGATTATTTTGCTTTGTTTGGTTAGTGCTTTTCGATGGTTTGCAATACATGTCATGGTTCAGGTTTATACCTTTCCAAGGATGTCATAGGTCTTCAAAGGCAAATTTGCATTTCTTATTCATATCTTACAACCTTGAGTGTTTTTTTTTCTGCATCTGTATACAGATGTTTTTTTCTACTTTGTAATTTGTATTATTATTAAATATTTTATGTATTCTGTGAAGTGAGATGAAACCAAATAAATTTGAATTGAATTGAATTGGGTAAAATCACGATCTCGGATAAAATTTACCGACATCCCGGTGATCAAAGATGGTAATTAACTTAATGATGACAATTTTCGGCGGCTTTGTCGTTATATGATACAAGGATGTGTACAACTTCCAGGGCGGAAATGATGAAGGTGATGTACAAATTACAATAATTGTTTTCGTCAATTAGTTTGTTTTCTTTAGAATCTTAAATGGATTAGTTTTGATTTTAAATGATGAAAATAATGATGTCACAAATCGCTGTTTCGGTTGACTATAGACAAGAATTGTATCAAATCTACCATATCTGCTTTGTTCAATTATTATTATAGTTTCTGTATTGCTTCTGTAAATATTATGATACGAGCATTTCAAGATAATGATACATGGCATTCTCTAAACATGAAAAGCATCAGCTTCTTTGAAAAGGTAAAAGTAAATTAATAAAAATTCCCTTTAAAAGGGAAGGCCAGCGTCAATGCAGAAGAGGTCTTGTAAATAGTTTGGGTCACCGTGAAAGGCATTTTTAGGATCACGCTTACATCCATGTTACATGACAGTTCACCAAACCATCAATGGTGAGAACATGCACACTGAAACAGCAAAACACATTAACTCCTATAACTCCTGTCAACTCTTTAATTCATTACTCCAAATTGTTCTGTATTTTTGTCTTTACTGCTTTTTACCCATGCTTATTATAAAAATCAAGAAATACACTGCAGTTGTTAGTTAATTCGCTATGTTAACTCCACTTACATGCACATTTTATTTTAAAATAATTTTATATTATTTCGCAATGTATAGTTTACTATAAAGTAGATAGTGGCAAGCACATGATAAAGGACTGATCATTCACTACAATCTTCACTTTTAAACTGTATTTTTTGAATGTGTTGATTGTTAGTCCGAAACTCCTGCAAAGCTATGGACATGGCATCTTACCTACTCCATTCTGTAGTCTGCATTGTGTGTTTTCTCAGTCTTCAATCATTTTGTTGAATGTAATTTTATGAATCAAATAAAAAAGATAGAAATTGGCCTCACTTTAGTTATGTGTCATTTTACAGTATTTATCATTTATAAAGTAAGACAATAATTTATTTATTTTCTATAAGTGCATGTCAAAATATGGGATATATTGTTCAATATTATAGCTAGCCCTAAAAACTTAATTTTCAATCGGATTTTTCCCGTTGAAAAGACAAAACTGATGTTAAAGATAGCAATAATATCATCAATAACATTTTGAGTCAATTTTATCCATAAAACGATACAGGATAGGATAGATAATTACTTTGACTTCAATGTGGTCCATATAATGAAGAATTTGATTCCACAACATTATTAGATCTGTTATCAACATATCAATTATGCACTCACAGGCAACCAAACATCATGCTATGCTCAGTATAGTCCACTGATATGACCTCGTGATCATTCCCCCGCTTTGACCATGTCATTTTTTTGATATGCTGATTGCTGAACAAGTTTATGTTTATATGTGTAGGCCTAACCTATGATAACTTTTTAAGTCATAATTAATTCAAACATAACTTTGGCAATACTCAATCGTTTTCGTTCGTTGAAACGGCAAAACATACTTTCTTTTCCTTGCGAATCGAATTAGCAGACATCAAAAACATTTCCACCACGAGAAGTAAAAAAAATAATTCATACCAATAGAAGAAGGCTATAATCTTAGCTAATCTTTAGTGTACACAAACCCCATCATATGAAGATGTAATAAAAATTCCCTTTAAAAGGGAAAGCCAGCCTCAATGTAGAAGAGGTCTTGTAATTAGTTTTGGTCAATGTGAAAGGCATTTTTAGGATCACGCTTACATCTACATGACAGTCCACCAAACCATCAACGATGAGAACATGCATACTGAAACAGCAGAAAACATTAATTCCTAATCTCATGTCAACTCTTTTAATTCATTACATGTACTCCAAATTGTTCTGGTCTGTTTGTTTTGTTGTTGTTGTTGTTGTTGTTGTCGTTGGTTTTTTTTGTCTTTTCAGCTTTTTACCCACGATATCTCAATTTCCAATTTTGTAATACCAGAACTTACGAACTCAATATCTTCGCTTAGGAATGTCCGATTTCACTGCTTTCGATATATACACTGCCGGTTTGAGTTAACTTACATGTACATTTTATTTTAAAATAACTTAATTAATTCGCAATGTATAGTTTAAGCCTACTATATTATAATAGATAGTGGCCAGCACATTTATAAAGGACTGGTTACTCACTACAATCTTCACTCTTAAACTGTGTTTTTCTGAATGTGCTGATCATGTTGATTGCTAGTCGGAAACTCCTGCGAAGCTATGGACATGGCATCTTACATACTCCATTCTATAACAGTCTGCCTAGTGCCTTGTGTGTTTTCTCTTCAATCATTTTGTTGAATGTAATTTTATGAATCAAATAGTTATGTGTCATTTTATTTATAATAAAGAAGTTATTAAATTAATAAAGTAAGACAATTTATTTATCTATAAGTGCATGTCAAATGGGGTACATTGTTCAATACTATATGCATAAATTATGCCCATATTATAGCTAGGCCCTAAAAACTTTATTTTGCATCGGATTTTTCCCGTTGAAAAGACAAAACTGATGTTTATGATAGCAACCATTTCATCAATAACATTTTGAGTCATTTTTATCCATAAAACGACACAGGATATGATAGATAACTACTTTCACATCAATATGGTCCATATGATCACAGATTGTTGAGAATCTGTGATATGATCCGGGGATATGATGAAGATTTTGATTCTATAGATCTGTTATCAACATGATATCACGCTGTTCAGTGGTCAAGGAGTAAGGACCCCCGGTCAAGGACACTGATATGAAATAAGAGGTGATGTAAGCTGTTCTTCTGCTGACCAGCTGATGCTATATATATTAACTATTATTGTTACATTTAGGCCTTTAAACTTTTAAAGTCATAATTAATTAGTTCAAACATAACTTTGGTAATACTCACTCGTTTTCGTTCGTTGAAACGGCAAAACATACTTACTTTTCCTAACAAATCGAATTAAAATATTTAAAAAAAAATTTAACCACAAAAAGTAAAAAAAAAAACATCATTCCAATACCACTAAAATATAATCTCTTGAGTAAACTGACCCCAAACCTGAAACAGGTACCAGCCCCGAATGGGCTGGCGAAAAGGGGAAAAGTTGTTCCAACAGCAGTGTCTCTTATGTCACATATACAGGCCTATATCAAAAATGATTGACATGGTACATGAGTTTCCAGTGCAGCCGTTTCCAATAAGCTTCCAGTGTAGACTGTCCCACAGTCTCGGTTCGGTCCGGCCTGGATAATGGACCGATACATAATTACATAATAGCCTATCAAAATATGCCATAGTCCTTCACCCCCCCACCCACCCCGATTCTAAATACACAGCGACCAAAACCACTTCCCAGCGCCCAAAACCAATTCCTCTTTCTACAAAATTGATGCCACTACACTAATTACACCTCCTACATTGAACGCTAAAATTCAGTGACCGCTCCCCACGCCGTATTGGGTTGATTTTTAATGCTATGTAATCTACATTACCAGTCGTTCTCCACGGACCCGAGGGAGGGTCTACTTCCAGTGATGATCATGGTGTTAATGGACATCACCAAATTTAATATGTGACTGTCACATTAAAATGCAATATTGTTGTTTCATGTCACAAACAGTCATGTGGTCATTTCAAGAGGACCATGTGTTGCATTGTGGAAGAAATAGGCTGCAATAGGCCTAACCATTAAAACTGCTGCAGTGGCGTAGCGTCATAGAGCCACGGGGGCAATCGATTGCAAAATATAGAAAATCCTATCAGACCCGGTTCCCCCATATGGTCAGTTCCCCCATCCCCGCAAATATGATGACCCACGCTACGCCACTGAAACTGATTGAATCATTTTGATAAATAAAATTACTGTTTCTTTGAGTTTCTTTCTTTCTGGACATGCCGCCGGAAACCAACATCTCGGAGATGAAATTATCATAAATTAGATTAATGATCACACTTTTGTCCGAAAATTAACGGCAGCTTTTTATCTATTTGTACTAATTAGTTTATATGTGTATGCCAAACAACTATTGCGTTTCAACTCCGTGTCATCCACATGGTCAACAATGATGAAGCATTTCAGGAAACAGACACTTCCGGGATCTCGCGAATTGGGCGCATTGCATTAAACTAGAGCGGTTACCGCACCATAGCTGAACCATGGGGCTTCGTCAGCATATTGCGTTCATAACCATCAATTGGATCATTTTGAAAACTTGACCTTTGACCCCTTTATGACCCCTTAATGACCATTTTAAACATGTTTAGAATGTCATAAGGATCATTGCATTTAAATTTCAGCTCAATTGGAGCATTTGGTAAACTTGACCTTTGACCCCTTTATGACCCCTTAATGACCTTAAATGAACATTCAAATATTTTAAATATGTTTAGAATGTCATAAGGATCTTTGCTTTTAAATTTCAGCTCAATTGGAGCATTTTCGATTAAAATGACCTTTTTTGACCCCTGTGACCCCTCTCACGTCGTGAAATATTTTGATTATATTCTTTACTCCTTCCTCTTTCATTTGACACCACTTGGGGGTTACACCTTCGTGGCATTTCAAGATATGTCCATTTCAGACCAAATGGTTAGTCAGTTAGTAAGCTAGTAAGTAACATACACTAATATATTGGTTGATACCATTCCATGGTTCAGCAAAAATCATAATTAAAAAGTAAATTACAAAATAAAATAAGTAAATAAAATTATAACTAAAACATAAATACAAAAAAAAAAAAAAAAAATAATAATAATTAAAAAAAAAAAAACAGTAAATCCATAGGCTACATATAAAATGTTTTGGTTCATACCCAGCAAACACAAAAAATGTTCTTAAAACGTTTATTCAAAACGATTTAATAACGTTTAAATGTCGGATTACATAAAGGTGATTTTACATGATTTTTAACAAAGTGCGGGGGGGGGGGGGTCTTTAGCAGCCAAAGCCCCCCCACCTGGACACGACACTGGGTTGAAATTCTTTTAGGGGATGGTTTTGAGGGGATACTACACCCCTTGCCAGTTTGGTGTCTATTTTTGCATTTTTCTCAAAAAATATAGCGCATTTGATACAAGTAAGATATGTATATTATAGGGGCAAGGACTACAACTACTGCACTGAAAATTCAGCAACTCAAGACAAGTAGTTATTGATTTATTGATCAAATACTGGTTTTCCTTCATTTTTGACTGTAACCCCACAACTGTTGTTTTTGCTGAAATAAGATTTCCAGTGCAGTAGTTGTAGCCCTTGCCCCTATAATATACATATCTTACTTGGCACCAATGCGCTATAAAGTATAATTTTTGAGAAAAATGCAAAAATAGGCACAAAATTGGGCAGGGGTATAGTACCCCCTTAAGGGACCTTGAAATTGTCTTTGGGGGTTGAATTAGCAAATCAATTTCATTTGGGGTCAACCCCTAAACCCCCACAAGACACTGATAAAGGATAAGAACATTCAAAAACATTTCAGAAAATTTGCTGCAAAACGTTCTATACCATGCATATAATATAATTGCATATTTTTCAAAAATGTTTGCAACAACGAACTTTAACATTTTGGCAACATTTGCGTGTTTTTCACACAGGCCAAAAACATTAAAAAAAAACATTTTCAGAATCTTGATTAAACTAGACAGTTGAAAAGGTTTTAATCTAAATCAAATAACGTGTAGCCAATAACGTTTTAAAAACATGTTTGTGTGTGCTGGGTAGGGTGGCCTGCATACCGTAAACGTTCGCCTAATATAATGGCGCTGCTGCCTTGACATAACTGGAATTTTAGGCACAATTTAAAAGTTCCCTTCCGTAAAAATTCCACCAGCAAATATGGGCACGTACGCTTAATTCTTGTTGGGATTTTCAGAGAAGGGAGCTCTCTATTTGTACATGAAATTTACCCCAAGGCAAAGGAGCCCATGTGCGCCATTAGGCGAACGTTTACGGTATGTCGTTTATTTTAGGCCAACATTTTGAAAACTCTCTCCACGTGGGTGTCGGCAGCAGAAGACAAGTTTTTCATTAAAAATATTTAAAAAAAACCCCAAAAACAACAAAAAAACCCCTAAAAAAACCCAGATTAGTACATTTTCGTGAGCGTGTTTGGAATCAGTTCCAAACATGCATTAAATGAGTACAAACAAGCCTACACACCATGTATAGGGGGCCTATTAGTTCAGTGGTTCTTGAGATAGCGAACATTTTGAGAAAATAATATCAAAACTTTATAAAAATTATGTTGAATCCAATGTCTAGCACGCAGGTCAAAGTGATTGTTGTTACCGGAAATATTTCAGTTTCCTGATGCTTACACGCGACTGGTAATTGCACTGATTAATCAGCTCGTAATTAACGGCACCTTTAACTATCATATCAGAAACATCGGAAATCACGTAGGGCGTATTGATCAACATTTGTGATGCGATCAAGCAAAATCAGTCGGAACTCGGAAATATTAACTTTTCAGTTTCTTATAGGATAGTTAAAAACATTTACAAAGCTTCATTTTGTAGAAAACCTCATTGAAATTTAACAACCAGTTCCAAAGATATGAGCAATTAAAGAGTTTCCAAAACAACAGGAAACAAAAGAAAATAATTTCTTTGTTTGGCTATATCTCAAAATCAATATTTCCGAGTTCCGACTGATTTTGCTTGATCGCATCACATTATTTTGCACATGCGTGACACAAATCCATAGCTTGACTTGTATACCAGTAAGACCAGAAAAAAGACCCTCTCACCTAAATTGAAATGCTTCCATCGCTGGTCGCAAGTTAACATGTTGGGGTCCTTCAAAATGCAAACAGGACGAAGTCAGATTTTTTGAAAAATAAACTGGAACCAAAACAAGGAAGAATAAACTTAAAAACAAAAAATAAGAAGACAACTGAAAATGCTGAAATGAAAACAAAATATTCAGTGAAATATTGTATTCAAAAGCTTTCAAATCCAAGTGGTCCTGTATTAACGACCTCACAATAACCGTGTAAAAAGTATTTAATACACGCAGTGGAGGCGAATACATTAAACGTTTGTGCCAGTTTTCGCACAAAAAAAAATTAAATTTCATACCTTTTGTCCAAAATGAAGGTAAGTTTGGGTATTTTATGGGCCAGTGCACACGAAGCGCCGAAAATTGTACAATTTACCCTATTTTGCCTCAAACACGGTGCCTCGCGCTAAAAAGGAATATGCGCAGAGCAATTATTACTTTATTTTTTAAATTATATTGCTTTTTATGGATCGGATTTGTGTCAAATGACTACGTCAATGATGAGGACGACAAATGATGACCAGCCATGATCTTGAGATGAACTTCATCCAGCCATGCACCAGCCGGCCAGGGCGCAATTTCATGGTGTTCATCGATCTTTAAATATCATCCTCATAATCTTAAGCCGATTTTCTTAAGTGCATTTTTCTTTTTCTGAATGCAGATATGGTTATAAATTATTCTCTATTCATCTTCGTAAAGTGCCCTTGAATAGTTTTAATAAAATTATGTGGACTTACAAGTGGATCAATAGTTGTATTATGATTTAATATAAGGCATTCTCAAAACGTAATCTTGACTTACGAGTGTCTGGATCCAGATTGTCCAGACATAATAACATATCATTACATTATTCGTAACATCTTCAATATCTACTTCAAGATTTTTAAGAGGTCATACTCGATCATTGGTGATGTGTAACAAAATCCCTCTTAATACATTCTTGGTTAAGAAAAGGGTTATTTTGTTAAGTTATAAATTCGAGAGATTCAAGTTGCAAAGTTTTTTTTAACAAGGAGTTACAGATCTTTGAAATGCCGAAAGCAATGGAAACGCATGAAGGGTGTATTTATTAAAGAACAGGTTATAATATTCAAATTGCATTAACAAATAATTGGTTTACAATCCACTTATATGTAAAAGGTGGATTTATTTTATGGCCCGATGTATTTTGATCTTGTCATGGAAGAAAGAGAAAAGATATCTCTTTATGATATCTCTTTATTCCATGATCTTGTTAAGGTTTTCTACGTTTGAAAGAAATTATAAAGAATCTTATTTATAATCTTCATTAACAGATTAAACATGTGACAGTAGCACGACCTTTGATTAGCTTGATCAAATTTATAAAAAGAAACAAGAAAGATAATTTGATCACTTTAAGTATTACTGTATGCCTATTGTATATGAATCATGTTGTACAAAAATTGGATAATCGAGATAAAAATATTTCAATCGCTGAGTTAAATCATCGAGATAAAAATTATCTCGATGGTTAAATATTCGAGGAGATTGGTGTTCAATATACACGCTTTGTTGGGTTGCAATTTAGTACAGCTTGCAACATTTTATCAGCTATCTTCAGTAGATACGGTAGCATGTTAATGTTACAGCTATACATGTAGGCTATCTAGGGTAGATAGCACGTTTTTAAAACGTTTTAAATAAGTTATAGGGCCTATTTTGGGTTTTGGTTTAGGTAAAAACGTTGTAATAACATTATGTCGGGTTATACAATGGTCATGAAATCGTTTTAAAACGTTTTGTATGAAAACACACTGCAACAATATTTTTAAAATGGTTTCGAAATGGCATTGTAAACTATTTTCGCAAACATTTTTGGCCAAATATTTTGTCAATACTATGTTAACATTATGTTAAAATATTTGCACCCATCAGTAAACACAAAAATGTTCTTAAAATGTTTTTTTTTTACAAAATGTTTTAATAACATTTAAATGTCGGGTTATATAAAGGTCGTGAAAACATTTTAAAAACGTTATTGTAAATATTTTGGGCAAACATTTTTTGCAAAATATTTGTTCAACCCCAAAATAACATTCTGTTTAGAATGATTTGTACCAAGTTTTTAAAAAATGTTTTTGGAATGTTATTAAAACGTTTTTATATCCTTTATATAACCCGACATTTAAATGTTTTCTGTAAAATATTTGTGTTTGCTGTGCAGTAAATTACCAACAAATGTTATTTAATGTTATGAAAACGTTTTATATCATTAATGAACCCTTTATATATAACCCGACATTTAAACGTTTTCTGACAACCTTTTATAACCTTTGGCGAATGATGTCGAAAACGTTTTGTGTTTTCTGGGTTAATGTTATAGCTATCTTCAGTAGATAGCAGGTATTAATGTTATAACCCTTATAATTTATGATTATTAATAACAGAATTGTCATTGTTCCATAATATAATAGCCCATACAAATTTGCAGTTTTAATCGCCATTGTTATTATAATGTCAAATGATAAAGTTGATATTCTAATTGTTGTACAATATTAATAATCAAATACATCAACTAATCAGTGACAATAACATGATGATTGACACATGTCAATCAATATTTGAGAACAAACAACTTGGCCTAGAATTTGCAACCTTTCGTTTTGTGGTAGTTTTTATTTTTTTTCACGCCTTTTGTCGCAATAGTGAGAATTTGCAGTTTCAGAGCCGGGCAGTCCGGCTGCCAAACCTAATTTTTCCATAGAAGCTTGTTTTAATTTGGTGGCAATAGTTTTGTGTTTGATGGATTTTGCTTCTCAAAACCACCAACTTCAAAAATGAGTTTATGGAACTGAGCATTTTGAGAAATGGAGGGTCAAAGTTCACGAGAAAGAATAATTCAAAACCATGAAAACGGTCCAGAAAAAGTATACTTTTACCCAGATACCTATGTGTGACATACCCTTCTGGAGTTATAAGCAAAAAAGTCGAAGGTCACGATTTGACCTCCACAGGGGTCAAAATCTGAAAAATGCTCCGATCTTCACCAAAATTGTTTAAACATTGTTCAGCATAGACAGTCACTGATGCGGAAAAATCATAGTTTGTATTGTGATGTTTCCTTACATGTGTAACCATGGTAACATAGCAAAATGCCATGTCTATAATTATATGATTCAATTTATGGTGGACATTGACCTTTGTCACCCTGTTACCATGGTAACGAAACATCCTAGCTATAGCAAACTATTCTTTATTAAATTGGTTATAGAAGACGAACAATTTGAAACTGTATATTTTCATAGAAAATCGGAGTATAGTCAAATGGTTCACTTTGACTTTTCTGCTTACAACTCAAGAGCAAAATAAAAAATTAATAAGAACAAAATATGAAAACAAGGATGTACTTGTATCAACTTTCGCTGTACGTTATTTTGATGGTTAGTCGACACTCTTGATATTTTTAAATATCTTAAAAGATACGGAGTTGAAACTTAACAGGCAATTACAAAAAAGGATGAATAAATAATATCTGCAAAAATGGCAGTGTTTTGTCGTACAACTGCAAAATGCGGTTATTTTATATACTGTAACATTTTTATGGGAACTTGTATAGCCTAATGTTTTATTGTTACAACAGAAAAAAAACCATGTTATACTTCTATGCACTCACATTATTATTATACACAGCATGCTTACCATGCTAATGAAAAATCGTGATAGGCTATACGCTGATGCTATCTACTGAAGATAGCATATCGTGCTTATCATGCTTATTACATTTGCTTGTCTGTATCGTGTAGGCCTATATTGCTTTCTTTTGTTGTAAGCGCAGTCTGATGAAGAGCTACATGTGAAGGGGCGTGAACTGCAACAAAGGGTACGTAGGCTACACCATGGAAGAGGGCCGGCTACACGGTAATCCATGTATTCCAGCCGTTCAAGGTACCTATGAATAATTAAGCAGGTGACGTATTTACCAACTCTAAGGACGTAGTGTTTCGTCTGTTTCGACGAATACAACTATGTTTGAATGTCAATTCTAATGAATATTACTACTACTATCATTCAATCGCTGTTAATTATTAAACAAAAGAATCATTTTATTATTATCATTATCATTATCATTATCATTATCATTATTATTATTATTATATTATTATTATATTATTATTATTATTATTTTTATTTTTATTTTTATTATTATTACTTTTATCATTATTATTATTTACATCATTATTATTATGAAAAGGCATACATATCTTCTACCAGGGCGGCGTGGGGGTTTTGTCAATGAACTCAATGATACCTAATCAGTTTATTAATCTAATCAAGTAGGCCTAATCAATCAATATCTACGATATCCATGAATCAATTAAATAATAACCAATTCCATAATAATTATTCATGATGATTCTGATGATGGGTTGGATGATTCTGATGGTGGGTTGGATGATTCTGATGGTCATGATGACTCTGATGATAATGATGATGCGAATTATGACTCGTGTGATAGGCCCTATAGGGATGCTGGTGCTGATAGATGATGCTGATGATGATGATGATGATAATGTTGATCATCGGATGCTGCCGATCAAGCTGCTGCTGATGATGATGCTGATGATGCTAATGATGTTGCTGAGGATGATGATGCTGCTGACGTTGCTGATGATGATGATGCTGCTGACGATGCTGATGCTTATGATGATGCTGATGATGATGTTGACGATGTTGATGCTGCTGATAATGATGCTGCTGATAATGCTGCTGCTGATGATGCTGCTGCTGACAATGATGATGCTGCGGATGATGTTGATGCTGCTGCTGATAATGATGCTGATACTGATGATGCTGCATGCTGATGATAATGCTGATGACGATGCTGCTGCTAATGATGTTGCTGAGGATGATGATGCTGCTGACGTTGCTGATGATGATGATGCTGCTGACGATGCTGATGCTTATGATGATGCTGATGATGATGTTGACGATGTTGATGCTGCTGATAATGATGCTGCTGATAATGCTGCTGCTGATGATGCTGCTGCTGACAATGATGATGCTGCGGATGATGTTGATGCTGCTGCTGATAATGATGCTGATACTGATGATGCTGCATGCTGATGATAATGCTGATGACGATGCTGCTGCTGATGATGATGCTGATGATGATGTTGATGATGCGACTGATAATGATGCTGATGACGACGCTGCTGCTGATGATGCTGCTGCTGACAATGCTGCTGCTGATGATGATGTTGATGCTGCTGATGCTGATGCTGCTGCTGATGCTGACGATGCAGATGCTGATGATGCTGCTGCTGTTGTTACTGATGATGTTGATGATGTTGATGATGCTGATGATGATGCTGCTGATGCTGCTGCTGACGATGCTGCTGCTGATGATGATACTGATGATGTTGATGATGATATTGATGGTGCTGGTGATGTTGACGATGATGATGCTGCTGCTGATGATGATGTTGCTGCTTATGATGATGCTGCTGCTGTTGATGATGATGGTGATCTTGACGATGATGATGATGCTGCTGATGATGCTGATGCTGCTGCTGCTGATGATGCTGCTGCTGTTGATGATGCTGCTGATTATGATACTGATGATGCTGCTGCTGATGATCCTGCTGATGCTGATGATGGTGATAATACTGCTGCTGATCATGCATGTCATCATCATGCTCCGGTCATCATGCATCATCATCATCATGCAAGTCATCATCCGAGGCATCATTGTCATCATCAGTCATCATCAGCAGCATCATCAACATCATCATCATCATCATCATCATCATCATCAGCAGCAGCACCATCGTCAGCAGCAGCATCATCAGCGTCATCAGTATCAGCATCATCATCAGCAGCAACATCAGCAGCAGCATCGTTAGCAGCAGCATCATCAGTATCAGCATCAGCAGCATCATCAGCATAGTCAACAGCAGCATCATCATTATCAGTATCATCAGCAGCATCATCAGCAGTAGCATCTTCAGCAGCAGCATCCGCAGCAGCATCAGCATCGCCAGTAGCATCAACAGCATCATCATCAGTCGCATCATCGACATCATCATCAACAACATCATCAGCAGCAGCAACATCAGCATCTGCATCGTCAGCAGCATCATCAGCAGCATTATCAGCAGCAGCGTCAGCATCGTCAGCAGCATCGTCAGTCGCATCATCAACATCATCATCAGCATCTGCATCAACACCCAGCAAACATTATACAATCGGCCCGATACTGGCTCTATAAAAGCTGCTATAATGGACCAAGAATGGCAGCCTGTATTGGTCCGGTACGGTCGTGCACACGGGCATTCGACTGGCCCAATAGATATTGCCAGCACTGGGCCAAAATGGGTTGAAATTGGCCCAGTACAGGTCCAATTTATTCAATACTGTACTGGGCCAATATAATATTGTAAACGGTAATGGTCCAATGTTGGTCCTTTTATTTATTTATTTTTGGTCCACGTCTAGCGGTGAAGTGTTCTATTCTTCTTTTACCCGGTTCAGGCATTATTGGTCAGTTTCACCTGTTCAACCAGATATTTCCTTTGAAAAGGAAACTTACTTGCACTCAGCATAATTGAATTGGTATTACCTGATGTGCAAAGTATTAAAGTTCGATAACAAACTAAGCTTACAAAACTGAGCCATTGATAAATGAAATATATATTCTATGGTGTCATCAGAAAACAATTATGCCTTGCTCACGTAGATTCTTTACAAGGCAGTAAATGAATTATTCGGAACAAGCGTAAACTCGCTGCCTTTTCTTTATAATAATAATAACATGTGACCCTTCAAAATGAAGATGATAATGATCAAATATTGTATTTTGATAGTAAAAAATGTCAGGGTTTCAAAACCACGCCCACATTAATGCAACATTGGGCCAATACAGGGCCGGTACTCGGGGCCTACAAGCCAAGTTTCTGCCGCAACTGGGCCAGTATGTACATGCCGGCTCGATGCCATATTCAGGTAGTCTTCAATTGGCCCAATAATGGACCAAGTACGGCACAGCTTATCCTGATAAGAAAACGGCGGCCAAACATTAACCAGTATCGGATTTGTACTGGCGTTATACCGTCAGCCGTGTCCGGTATTGCCAGAAGTAGACCGGTTTAAGCCATTACTGGGCCAATATTACAATGTTTGCTGGGCAGCATCATCATCAGCATCAACATCAGCAGCATCAGCATCGTCAGCAGCTAGCATCATGAGCAGCAGCATCAGTATCAGCATCATCAGCAGCAGCATCATCATCAGCAGCAGCATCATCAGCATCTGCATCGTCAGCAGCATCAGCAGCATCACCAGCAGCATCAAAATCAGCAGCAGCAGCGTCATCATCATCAGCAACGTCAGCAGCATCATCAGCAACATCATCAGCATCATCATCAGCAGCAGCAGCATCAACATCATCAGTATCAGCAGCAGCATCATCAGCATCGTCAGCAGCATCATCAACATCATCATCTGCATCAACAGCATCATCATCAGCATCAACATCAGCAGCATCAGCATCGTCAGCAGTAGTATCATGAGCAGCATCATCAGTATCAGCATCATCAGCAGCAGCATCAGCAGCAGCATCATCATCAGCATCGTCAGCAGCAGCATCATCAGCATCTGCATCGTCAGCAGCAGCATCACCAGCAGCATCAAAATCAGCAGCAGCAGCGTCATCATCATCAGCAACGTCAGCAGCATCATCAGCAGCAGCATCAGCATCATCATCAGCAGCAGCAGCATCATCATCATAACCAGCATCAATATCATCATCAACATCATCAGTATCAGCAGCAGCATCATCAGCATCGTCAGCAGCATCATCATCAGTCGCATCAGCAACATCGTCAGCAACATCATCAGCATCATTAGTAGCAGCATCGTCAACATCTGCATCGTCAGCAGCATCATCAGCATCATCAGCATCATCATCAGCAGCAGCATCGGTAGCAGCATCGTCATCATCATCAGCAGCAGCATCATCAGCATCAGCAGTTTCATCATCACCAGCAGCAGCATCAGCATCGCCAGTAGCATCAGCATCATCATCAACATCATCAGCATCAGCATCATCATCAGCATCTGCTTATTATTATATGGAATTGGTTATTATTTAATTGATTCATGGATATCGTAGATATTGATTGATTACTTGATTAGATTAATAAACTGATTAGGTTAATTAACTGATTGAGTTCAGTGACAAAACCCCCGCCCCCCATGTGGGATGCTGGCTGCCCTGATAGAAGATATTTATGCCTTTTATAATAATAATGATGTAAATAGGCCTAATAATAATGATAAATAATAATAATAATAATAATAATAATAATAATAAAACTAATAATAATAATAATAATGAATGATAAGAGCAGTACGGTAGTAATAATAAATAATAAATTGAATATTATCTTTGGATTGACATTTAAACATAGTTGTATTCGTCAAAACAGACGAAACACTACGTCCCCAGAGTTGGTAAATACGTCATCTGCTTAATTATTCATAGGTACCTTGAACGGCTGGAATACATGGATTACCCGGCTACACGATGACTTGCTTACAAAAGGAGCCTGATTTGAAGATTATTTTATGGCTTTCATCAAGTCACGTTGAGAAGTACAATTACTGTATTTGTACATGTAGCATCAATTATTACATGAAGAAGTAGGCAACAGCTGACCTTAATGACCTTGTTGGACACCACCAATCAACGAGTAGGAAAATGAATACAAAAGGATCAATTATCTATCTCCAACGTGAGCAGACGACATTAATCAAAAACAGCTATGTTCATGGCGTGATTGAGAAATAGTGATCTGTTTTATGGACATTTCAAAACTACAAATATTATATGCAATTTTGGCGCCAGACAGGCCCGTAACCAGGGGGAGGGGAGCTGGGCGGACGCCAAAGGCTCCCCCCCAAGAAAGTTCCCTTTTTTGACCCCAAAATAGGGTTTTTAATGCCTTTTTGGTCAAAAGGTTCAAATTTTGAGGCTTTTTCAAAATCGGCACCCTACTATAGTTTTTGGGAAAAAGGTCCACTCTTTCAAAATCAGACCCCCAATAAATCTTGGTTACGGGCTTGGCGCCATAAGTCATAATTTGGGACATACGATAGACCTACGGTAGGACCAAATACACGCTATTGCTATATAGCCTATGCAGGGGGGAATTATGTACAAAGCAATAAATTTTTTACAGGGCAATGCGACATACACGAACAGAAACTCGCAAGTGTCGGCTAATTAAGCAAAATTGCGTGTTTTGAACGCCAGAATGGAGTATAGCAAACGGAGGCTACTGTAAACATCAACAAACGAGCCTCGTTTTAGAGTCCCGTTTATACACACGTATAGAAACCCAAAACGGCTTACCTCGATAAGGTCTATTATTATTAAGCATGTTCAGGGGCCCAAGTCTCGTTTTCGAGCCCCGTTTTCCAAGCTCTGTTTTCTATACACCCCATGTTGAATATTCCTTTTGAAGGAAAAGGAAACGAGGAACACGTAAAAAAAAGAGGGGAAAAAAAAGATGAACATTAAACAGAAAAGAAAAGAAAGCTGGAGCAAGCAGATGGTTTTACAGATGGTCCAAATAAAGTTCATTTTTTGATAGAATCGAATTGATTGACTGTATGTCTATTGATTTGTTCTTTTCATTATCAATACCAGGTGTATTGATGGACTAATAATAATAATTGACACAAGACACTTAGGGCGAATTTCTCGACGGGTGGCTTAGCAATTGGCTTGTCTAGCCTCAAGGCTTAAGAGGTCGTAAGACCAGGCTTAACTGAAAACGTATTTCCCGAAGCACGGCTACCATAGCCTCGAGGCTTCGTTAGCCCGTGGGCCAGGCTTGTAGGATTAGCCCCAGGCTTCAGTAAAATGTGCATTTCTCGAAATCAGTCTTCTGTAGCCGTAGTCTACGCAAGCCTGTTAGACCAGGCTTACAGCGGCTTTTCTTGGCCCTGCCTCAGAGCAGGTCATGATCGTAAGCCTTGGTCTATTTCAATTTACAAATTATTTAAATTGTAACGCAAAGTTTATCTTTCATATTTTTGACGGTCTTTCAATTAACATGAGTAAGCAGTCGCGTCTAGGGGGGGCAGGGGAGCTCTCCCCCATGAAAAAAGGTAAATTAGGCCTACTACTGAGAGTTATTAATTAACCTCATTATTTGGTCATTTTAACCTTAAAAACTCAATTTTAAGGTTAAATAAATTGCATTTATCCCACTTTTGTACCATTGGCCTATATGTCACCAGCTGTAATACCTTAAATATGGCATTTGTACCATAATTTTTTTTCAATCCCACCTCCCCCCATGTCAAAAAGAAATCTACGCCAATGTTCCGGGGACACATTCCAAGCAGATCCCATAACTCCTCAGACCCACTCCACCCCTTACAAACCCAAACAGCATGAACGATGCCTGCCCCTCATTTATTATGTTTGCCCCGCTTTCCCCACCCCAGCCCAAATGAAAATGTCTAGTTACGCCACTGTGGGTAGGTAATTGTTCGATTTAGTTGAACATTTCAGCATTTTATTTTAGTGTTCATTTGAGTTAGTTGAATTTTTTTAAGTAGCTGTTCCTATCATAAGACCTAATCATGTTGAATGATGGTTTTTTTAACAACGATATAATTTAAAAAAAATTCTTTCATCATGATCATGATCATGATCATGATCATGATCATCATCATCATCATCATCATCATCATCATCATCATCATCATCATCATCATCAATATGAAGACCTATATGATACCACCTGTCCCTATCCAAGCCTTAATAGTTTGATACTCGTACTTTTCATAAGTAGGCCTATTACAATATTATTTTGGAGTGCCTATTATACCAATAGAAGAAGGACAAAATTGGTAAAGATATAGTAAATATTTGACACGAAACAATAATGCATGCAGTATTAAAACTGAATTTACGGATAAGATGCATATAATATTGCTATCTTCTACTTAAATATTTATAAATATTGTACCAAGAGATAACTTCATGTGAGATCTGAGAAGACTACTGTTATCAGCAGTAGATAGCACGTTGGTTGCTTTCCTTTTTAGGGGAATCACAGATTCCTTTCCATTAGGCTTACAGTTTTACCCTTTTGGGGATGCAAAGAAAAAATCACGAGTATAAAGCATAGGCGTATCATTCATACAAGTTGGACTCATAAAAAGTCAAGTGGAAATAAAATAATACATAAAAGACACAAAAACAGACACAATATTCTTGCATCAAGTTGTGTACGGTATAAGCCCAAGCACAAGACCGCGGGTCCAGGCTAGTCTTTGCGCCGGGAACATTGCGATAATGAGACGGCAACCTTGTTAGTACGGTAAACCGTGAGGACCACAGCTTATGTACATCTACCTCCAACAGCCTATACAATTAAGTCGCTGGTTGAAAGGGACGAGGTTGTCAAGCGTTAAGCCTGCAAGGCCACTAAGACTAGGTTGAATTTGCGTTGAAGAAATACGGCTAGAGTTAAGACTCGGGCTTCGAGAGCGGGCTAGGCTTAGTAGCCTCAAGGCCACCTTAAGACTACGGCTTAATAAGACTCCTGTCGGGAAACTCGCCCTAAGCATTTTATTCTGCTCTTGCAAAAGAATTCAATTATAAATCAGCTTTGTCTGGTTCATTTTAGGCCTACATTTAGGTTAATATCAATCAATGGCACGCGACTATTGCTGACGCCATCAAGGGCTTCGTGTCGTCTCCACGTGCCTTTAAACGCCCATGAACAAAACTTATCAATATATTAAAGATATCAAACTGTTCTAAAGGGGATAATTTTGTATGAAAGGGAAATCCACATTGAGTGTGCACTATAGTTTTGATCATGTTGATATGCACCAATTAAAGTATTATAGGCCTGTTCAGTGATTTGCTCATCGGGAGGATCGGGAAAAACCATCACAATTCAAATTGTTGTGCCTTTGTTAGTGACAGATGTGCTAACATAGCCATGTTAAAAGGGCATTTCGTGATCCACAGTTTCATCCCCCCCCCCACTTTTCTCCAAAAAAAGTTGAGATTTTTATACCACTGGAAACCTTTTACTACATAATGTTTATGTATCAAAAATTCCTTGCAGAATAATTCTTTTAGCAACATTATCGTCAAATTTTAATTTCGAAATTACAACAGTGGCCTACGGAGCAATGTAATACACATAATCATGCATAACTCGTATAAAGTAAACGCAAAATCGAGATCAACTGAAATTTTGAGAATAAGCTTTTTTTGTGGATATCTACTGAAAAATGTCATAAAAAGAGGATGCTAGGATCACGAAATCCTCCTTTAAGCTGAAAGCCGTGTATCAAAGACCGACAAAATGAAATTCAAAGTGATTCAAGACAAGTGGTTCATTATATAATAATGTTAAGAAATGAGGTACATTCTAGCAGTACCTCTTTTCTTATCATAACGTACCGCTTGCCTTGAGTCACTGATATTCCAGTGTAGTAACTGGAATCCTTGCCCCTACATAACTTTTGTTACCACTGTGTTATTATTTTTTGAGAAAAATGCAAAAATAGTCGCAAATTTATCAAGGGATGTAGTACCACCTTAAGCATAAATGCAATCGCCAGAGTATGCACAATGTACAAGTGGACTACGAAGAAGTTTACCCAAGCAGGAGGGTTGAGAACCAGACAATATTAGGCTAATTCACATTTTGGTGGTTTTGAGATTTTGGCACCAAAATAATCCTTACCGTTCTCTTACCATATGCTTATAAGTTATACTGCCACTAATTCCATGGCCACAATTCATATAGAGGCAATTTGTAGGGCTACGAACCGCTATCTTTAAGGTTCGCTATCTCTATAAGGTTCGCTATTACTAACATGTAAATCCAATGGGGATAAAATGTATATTTTAATACAGAAAAAGGTTCGCTAAACCTAAAAAACGGTCCGTTTCTTCTAAGATTCGACATCACTAATTTTCTCCAATTTTATTGAGGTTTGCTATCATAATTTTATCTACTAGTGCTCAGTCCCAGAAGTGGGTAACTGCACTAGCATTATGTAATTGCCATGTGTATGAGTAATGTTCCTAATGTTCCTAAATTTCCCAATGTTCACAGGGTATAGCTATTGCACTTACCCACTTCTGGCACTGAGCATTCGCAATTTTAAATAAGGTAGCCTACGCTACCTCTTAAGTTTAGAAATAGCGAAACTTATTTGAAATTAGAGATAGCGAACTCTTTTGAAATAAATAGTGACATCGAACCTTAAAAGTACATAACCTTATTTGTAATTAGTAGGCCTAAATACCGAACCTTAGGAATAAATGACTTTTTTGTGACTGATGATGACAATTAGGAACTGTTCCAGTACTTGGATTTTTGGGGACTTTTGATATGTTTTTGTGTGAGTTTTTGGGAGATTGATCTGTTGCAATTATACACCAATCCGAGAAGCGTTTACTGTATTTGGCCCTCTATTGACGGCAACACAGATGTACCAGAGCGGAGATTTAATTCATAATTCAATACTCATGATTGTGTATTGAATATCACTGTTGTGTACAATTCCCGGGTACAATTCTGTATAGCACACAATAGATAATGGATAGAACCCCCGACCTCGGGACACCGCAGTTTTACATCGGGGACACCGCAGTAATGGCGAAGTCGGATAGGTGTATAGACGAATCTAAATTCACGCATTCCTACACCTGACTAGCAGCCTTTAGTTGGGTAGCCGTCGGCTACAATGCACTCAAAATGTGAAATTATTCGGCCTTGGCGGAAATTTTAAACTGCATTCCATCACCCGTTTTACACCTTTCGCGAAAACACAGGTAGACAAAAGAATAACACAATACAGTTCCCTTCGACAAAACACACAGCATGGTCTATTCGTTGTTGAAGTGACATATTAATAATCGGATTAACTATACGCGGTATCTATGCATTGACGTACTTGCGAACAAAAGGACTATATGTATGAATAGATGCGACGGGATTACCTGCGGAATTATCTCCATATATATAAATAGCTATTATTCTATTAACCCTTCTCGTCCTTGCATCTTCTCTAGGTGTTAGGCGGATTTTATTTGCACAATTGGGCGCTCAAAACATCAGGTTGGTGCTAGCGGCTACCCAAAGATGTCCGACCAAATCCTGACCATGACTTGGCTACTTGGATTCGTCTATAGGTGGGTGCTTTTTTAATTTGACTAGCCTATTAGTATAGTGCCGTGGAGGGCAGTAGATAACGAGATAAATCTTATTACACTTTTCAATAGAGGGCGACATTTCAATGGGTTGGCTGGCTTTCCAGACTTCTTTTATGTAGACTTTCCTTGCTCCGGACCTCCTGGCCTTAAAATATACTTGTAGAATTTGTAAATAAATACATTTATTATTACCATTCAATTTTGTACAAACTGTGACCGCTGTCCGGCACTCCAAACACACGCACCCCACCCACACCACGCACGACACCTTCACACACCCGAACCCATCCCCCACACATGATAGGCCTACCCCAATATACCCCAGGACGCACACCCCTACACACGTACACTTTAGTTAAAGTCAAACACGAGATGATTATGCTCATAATGAAAGTTTTTATTGCCATACAACCCAGAGAAGAAGAAACGATGTCTAATAATTGGCCTACTTCACTTGAATGCTTTAAAGCCACATTATGATGATAAAATAAATGATTAATAATAATGAACAATACCTGTTAGGAATAATATAATAGTGGATCACTATGAAATGTTGGAAATAAGCTGAATAGACCTATTACTCAGTACTATCTCTCTCCTGTATCTGTATCATATTTAATCGGGTCCGACCTAAACGGACAAAAAGTTAGAAATGAAAGGTGATGTGCCCCGTTTGCTGGCTGGGCTTTATGGGGTGCTTTTCTCAACATCTACACAAAAACATTAAAATTGTTACAATTCTGAAATTAAAATGGCCATATGAAGTTAATTTAGTCAGAAACCCGGGATGATATTATGGAGTCAAGTAAACTACAATCAAGGAAATTAATGTTGGCACACTCTGCAGGCATGATGTAAACGCCACCCTCCCCAGTTCAATGTTGATGAAAGCACTTTTTCCATTGGGCTCTCCAGTTTCCCCAACATCGATTGAGGTGGAATGGGGGAAGGAAGGAGAAAGGAGAAGGTAGCCTATATGTATTTCTCATCAAACATATAGTTATACTAACTTCACTGAACTATCAGAGCGGCAATGAAGAGTTCCAACATAGTGTCAAGGTGTTATGCCGACTATTAATTTCGTTGATTGTAGAGAGAAGCAGCAGTGTTACATGTGTACATATCATCAGGCTATATAGCAAATTTGAGAGACTCAAGTTGTAACAAGAAGTGTCGTTAAAAAAGACAAAGTTCACAGTCGGGAATATACTACCACAAAGACACGAAGGGAAACCAATAGGCTGTAATTGAATATATGAATACAAAACCCACCCAAGTCCATACTTGGGCCAAATTGAGTTAAACATGGGAAATTGTTGCTACACATAGGCCTGTCATATATGTATGAAAGAACAACTCAAATTCATCCTCTGTGTCTATTGAGCGTGTGAAAAATAACATGTATGAAAGAACCACCCAATTCCATGATTTGAGTCTTGTAACACATTGATTGAAATCCAGTATGTATAAAAGTCCACTTGTAGCACATTCATTGCTGGAGAGCCACTTTTGAAACAAAAAATGGGTTTAATAAAGGAAAGTGAGTGGTTTATATTACATGGCAAAATGCTTATCAACATTATACATACACGTGTGCTATATTTTGTATTATCTTACTAGTGGTAATCTCATTCCAATATTGTTGTCTTTGTATATGATTCAAAAAACCACCCAAGTCCAGAATTTAAAATGAACCCCACAAAGTCCATGAATTATGAAATGCTAATCGTCATACCTAATACAGGTTAATCCACTCATTTGCACGTAAAACTTACCATATTGACCAGGTAAATCTAACTGAAGGAATTAAAATGATACACAGGTTTTTCTCTCAAAATCACTTCCCACGGACTTTGGTGGGTTTTGTATTCATGTTTATTCAATTATTTATTTAATTATCATGATTATGTCTGAATCCTTGGTCGGCTGTCCAGGCCGCTTGGTAACAGATCACTCTTCCTCAGCGATAGATACAGATTCCTCATGGCGATGGAGTTCGAAATCTGATCTGTTGATTAGGAGAGGGGATAGAGAAGAGGTGGGGGAGCAGACGAGAAAAAGAAAGAAAGATCGAGTGTATGTGAATCCTAAGATAGTCCGTCTTATGAACTTTACCATGATAAAAGATTCGACTGAATATTCAACAGGAAAAGAATTTTTTGGTAACATATTGAGAATCGTTCCTTTTGATTGATTGATGATTCAAATCATTTGACTGAATATGATTTGTCCATATTTTTGAATATTCAATCAGTAAATTTAAGAAAGTATCTCAAGTATGGTGTATTCACTGTATCCGGGGGGGGGTGACCCACAGGTAATGGTGGTATGGGTATGTGCGGCGGTCAAGGGTCCCCTTTCAGGCTCTCCGGCATTTGCATCATGTTCCATCCAGTTCATTGAGCCTCAAACTCTGAAAAATGTAGCTCTTTAGCTCAAATTTGGAATTTTTTTTGAATTTTTTTAGCTCCCATATCAATTTGTAAGCGCTCTTTAGCAAAGTCATAGTTCATTGAATTTACAACCTTATGCCAAAACAAGCGAAAATAACTTTTTGCACAAGATTTACAAGATTTGGCTCACACTTTCTTTGTTATGAACCACTGATCGAAAAGATCACAATACAAACTATGGTATATCATAATTCGGAACAAGTGTATAAGCTTAGGCTTAAACCAGTAACCAGTGGATACTAACGCACAACGACATCACCCCGATATTTTCATGGTAGAACTCGCCATAATAGTATAGGGCGAATCCACTAGTTCTTCAAAAGTCACGCATGCCCACTTTTGGGGCTAAAATGGGCAAATATGGGTTTATTTGGTCAGAAACCTATTACCAGGCGTCAACATTGGGGGGGTGATTGTATGGACCATCCCCTGGCAAAATATGGGGGGGTAAGTCCCCCCCACCCCCGGGATCTATGCCTATGGTGACACTTACTCGATTTCAAATACCGGTACTTCAACACCCTCCTGTATTCCTTTCAACGTCAAGGAAACGGTGCCGATATTATGTTCGTCTGTTCCTCCATGGCATTCATCAATAAGGATCTCGAACTTCTGCACATTGCGGTCCTCATTTAGCCAATCGACGATTAAGTTGTAGATTGCTGCATGAAAACATAATAGGAAAATCTTGGTAAAGGGATCGGCCCAGCGGATCGGATAGCAACGTTTGTACGTTTGACCTTTCACGGACGGCTTTTCCTCCTAACTACATACAATTTAAGTAAATATCATTAGATTTTTTAAGTTTTCTTCGAGGACTGTTAAATATAAAAAATATAAAAAATACCCATTTTTAATGATTTGCCATACAATTTCGCGAATTACAAAAAAAAAAATCGAAATTGTTTGGTATCAGAAGGACATTAGTATGCAAATTGGTGTGTCTGATGTGCTTTCAGGTCCCAAAAAATACTGTGCAAACGTTGCTATCCAAAAAAAAAGCCGTCACTTAGTGCCCTATAATATACAGTGTGGTCCAAATCAACTTTGCCCAAGTAAAGAATATCTTTCTAAGAATAATTTGGTGAAAACAAGACTGAAAAGAACATGAATTACGTGTGGAATCTTAATTTTGACATTTGACTTAAAGGAGTATTTCGTGATCCTAGCATCCTCTATTTATGTCATTTTCATTAGATATCCACGAAAAAACCTATTCCCAAAATTTCAGTTGATTCCGATTTTGCGTTCGCGAGTTATGCATGATTATGTGTATTACACTGCTCCATAGACAATGCGTTGTAATTTCGTTCTGGTGCACCAGAACGAAATTCAAATTTCACGATATCTTTGCTAAACGAATTAATCTGCAAGAAATATTTTGTACATAAACATTAAGTAGCCAGAGGTTTCCAGTGATATAAAAATCTCAACTTTTTTTGAGAAAAGTGGGGGGATGAGGCTGTGGATCACGAAATGCCCTTTTAAAACGGGCGCCTTAATAATAAATTATTGTTCATTAATTTTTTCACCAAACACTTTTAGAAAGATCCGCGTTGTTAAAATTTTTCAACAAAATTTTGAAACGGACCTTTCAATTTTGAGATATTAACCTTCGAAATTGGGTAAAGCTGTTTTTGTACCACCCCGTATTTCACATGCATCCATCTCACAATAACTCGCAAAAACATTTCAAAATCCAAGTAGTTGAACAATGACTAAAGGATTCCGCATTTTATGATTCTTTTTAACATGCTTAAAGGGCAGGTTTATTGCAAAAATAACATCATATCATTGGCAAGCTAATATTATGAGGACAATGAAAATGACTCCTTTTTTGAGAAAATAAGACGTTTAAAATTGATATTCCGCAAAAACCAACTTAAGCGATGAGTTCCTTCGAACGAGACAGATTTGGCCTAGAAAACGGTGACGTCATGAAATGAGATGTGCCCGCTGTGAGTAAAGGGAATATAAACGTATACTGCTGTTGTTCACAGAAAAAATTTCCAAATTAAGTATTACAAATTTAATGGTTTTTAAACATGTGGATAAAATCAGCCGCTTCTTATTTTAAAATAAAATGTGCATGTAAGTTGAGTTAACATAGCGAATTAACTAACAACTGCAGTGTATTTCTTGATTTTTATAATAAGCATGGGTAAAAAGCAGTAAAGACAAAAATACAGAACAATTTGGAGTAATGAATTAAAGAGTTGACAGGAGTTATAGGAGTTAATGTGTTTTGCTGTTTCAGTGTGCATGTTCTCACCATTGATGGTTTGGTGAACTGTCATGTAACATGGATGTAAACGTGATCCTAAAAAATGCCTTTCACGGTGACCCAAACTATTTACAAGACCTCTTCTGCATTGACGCTGGCCTTCCCTTTTAAAGGGAATTTTTATTATGCGTAGTTTATTGTGATATTACAATTCATATGTATATCAATATCATGATAAATATTTAATAGGCCTAAAAAATAAATACATAATTTGAGCTTAGAATTTCATCTGAGACTAGCAATGCTATAGTTTCAGTTGGATGAAATATTACAAAGCAAACACATAGTAACAATACTGTGTGAGGTTTGTTCCCGAAATGAGAACAATAGTGTGCATATTGTTATGCAGCATTGTTATGGTAAGTGATAGTACAACTCATTGTTGCTAATGTCAAACTTGTCAAAGTGATTGTGATTGTATGATGAGAGCATGATCAAGTGCCCGCTTCATTTACCTATGTCATCAGTCAAACGGGGGGAGAACACGTACGCTTCAACGGGGGAAGATCACGTACGAGGCTGAACCTTTTCAGGAGAAATACGCACAAAAAATTGCAACAAGTGTAAACTTGTAATGTAATAATTATTCTCTTCGAATAGAGATAAAATTGTTTTTTGCAATAGACCTGACCTTTAATGCTCTGCCTGCTGGCCATATAGACTTTAACAGTAAGTAGACCCTATATATTTTCTCAAAATATCACAAGCTATTATTACAACAACCACCGAACCAAGGCTTGTGCCATGCTGTCATCCAAATATGGTAGGCCTAATGGAAAGGTACAATTCTGAATTTTTAATAAAAAAAATGCAGTCGGCACCAGTGTGGGGAGGCTGTTAAGGAGACGATACATGATTTACCGACGAGTGACTCATTTCGGAATGCGATCATGAATTCGAAACAAAAAAAGTTTCCACAGGCTTCGTTGGGACTCGAACCAGTGATTCTAAACTTCCTTCGATTACGCGTCTAGCGCTTTACCGCTCGGCCACCGTGGAAGTTGAGCGGATGAGTGTAATGATAAAATATAAATCTCATAATGCCATCTTTAGCCTTTTGTTTACTAAAAAAACGCGTTTTGAAAAGATAGATTAGCCGTTTTATGCATAAATAGCACGAACGTTTGGGAAATGTTTCATACAAATAATAAAGACACTGATGTGATCATGAAATTGCGTAAGTCGGGAATTATCGGCGTCGCAATGTTTTGTTTTGGTTTTAGGAATTTGACCTTAAAATTTACGACTTCATGACATTATCATTCGAAATCAACAAAAGATATTTCAACACTATATGCTCTCATTCTTTCTCTAGAATGTTTTGTACATGTATGTGAAATAGCTTCAACAATGGTTCGCTGCATAATGGTAAAAATAGCCTTGACCTAAAAAAGGGCGAGAGGTACCATATTTACGGATTCAAGCTAAATTTAAAATTGATATAAAACGTTTGTTTTTTGTTCGATTACAAAAATTAATTTTTGTCGTATAAAGAAATTGTATCTGGTGTGAATTACACTACAGCTTTTATTCCTAGGGCTCTTTGACTTCTTCAAATATTTTTTTTAATGATAGAGTGAATCCCCTGGCCCTCTATAATTACGCACAAAAGATCGAGTCCCCTTAAAGAGGAACCAACACATCTGGAAATGTAGCATGTTTAAGTCCATTTAATCCAGTAACATTATTTTTATGAGGAGAGATTAGTGACATTCACCCACAAGACACAGATTTTATTGCACCATATCCCACAATGCAAATTGATTCTGAGGTGACCTTCAAGAGCAGGTGGTGTAAACTTATATTTATGCAGAATATGTGTAAAGTCCTAGTGCATGCATGATGGGATATTATCTGAGTTTGAGATTTCTTGCTAAGTGGTAGGTATATTGCTACAACTTTACCACAGACATTCCTGATTTTCTTAAAGTTGACCTGGTCAACGTTTATTCCTCTTTAAGAACCATTACGAGATTTTCCTAAAGGGCGCACACCACTAAATAAACGTCCCAATGAAATACACGTGGAAATACAAGAAAGTAAGTTTGTTTTTCCACCTCATGTAACAATATTCTTAATATTTTGATGACACCAATGTCTTTAATAAAGATCAAATTTTTATTTAAATGTTCATAAATTAACACTTGGTGTTATATTACAAACACTAATGTTTGTTATATAACACCAAGTGTTAATCTATGAACATTAGTGTTAGAAAAATTAACATTAGTGTTAGACCATTAACATGAATTATGTGTTTATTAAGTGTTGCTCTGATAAACACAATATGGTGTTTAAATATAAACACTTGTTTTTGCAGTGTATTGTTCCGAGAGCCTATCACCCATTTGGATTCGGAACATTTTCTGAACAGATTTCTAATGTTGAGCTAGCTCCTATTCTTTCGTTTTTATCAACACAACCAAGAGTCACTCAAATTCGGTTCCCTCGGGACGCCGATATATTTCGCATATGCGCTATTTTCTACCGGAGCTATGAAGGGTTACACCAAATGCGGATGCATTTAGTGATGTGCAGTTATTTTGCACCCTAAACAACCCATTGGCAGCTTTTATGAACTGACCTCTCTTTTGATTGAAACTTCCTCTGCTGCACATAATGGACACTCAGCAGCAAGCTCGGCTGCATTGGCACAGAACTCCTGAATTCCAGTTTTAAGAGCGGCGTCGATTGCAGCTATCCCGGTTGCTGGAATAAACAATATTAATAATTACAAGGATTATATGCGTGTATTACTTTATATTCTGTACATAGTATTTTGTTTAAAGCCATATTATAACATTAACATTCCTCTTTTACACGATTAAATTGTACTTTATTAAACCAATATACCCTGCAAAAATCAAGACTCTAAGTGCTGTAGGTTTGTCAAAATCCGAGATTTTGAATAAAAGGCCGGATTCTGCGCTTTATTATTACGATGGAATTATTAGTCGAACGCATGCACGATGTTCATAACAGACAGTACGTACACGGCGTGCGGGACGGTGATATGATATACACAACAAAGGGTCGTACCACAACACGACCGAAGGACTGGTACGTATGTGCGCTGGTAATAAATTCCAATTTTCTTTGCTTTGCCGTAGTTGTTCGGCTCAAAAAAAAAGGGGATATATCTGACAGTAAAAGCTAACATTTTATGACAAAGAAATGCTAATTAATTTTGTTTAAAAATGTTATAATATGGCTTTAACTAAACGAAACAGTTAACAGTAGGCCTACTGTTGTAATTATTGTATCATAACTGAATAATCTCATGTTCGTTTCAGTAATTCGTTTTCCATGTCAATACCGTGTGATGTGCCCTGAGTAATTTAATTTGATGATTTATCATTGTTTACAAAGTTACATGAGTGATGACATTTTGGGGTGAATTCCCCTCTCAAATTGAGCAAAACAAGTTGAATCATATCTAATTTGGAATATTTGGAACCCCCCCCCCCTTGAGGTTGTAAAATGAAGATGACATCACGGGATTCCCCTCAGGAAATGATGTCACGTGAAAGGTTAATGTTATAATTAAGGCTTGGGAATTTCCAAGATCACATTTGGCTGTTAAAATATGTGGGATTTCCCACTGCAGGGTATAAGAAAAGGTAAACATATTCTTCACAGTTGATAGTGTTGATCTAGGCTAGCTAGCTAATATGCTTACAGTCCAATTCCTTCGAAGAAAGGAAATTGCTAACCAGAATTAATTTTATGTAGTCAATGCACTACTACCTGCCAGTGTTGTCGGAGAAGATCTAGAATACGTCAAAGAACGTACTTCTTCCAAGAAAGGAATATATATTCTTCTGTCGACTCGCTGAAGTCTGGTTTATGCATAGATTATCCAAATATGATGATCTATGGTTTTTTATACAACACAGCTGTCAAAATAAGTGGGGACAACTGCATCGCAGTCCTGCTTCCTGAAGATCATGATGCAGTCATGTCTACAGTAGAATTCACCACGACCTTTGCAGGACATAAACCCATTAAAAGCTATTAAACCAAGATAGCACTCATTGAAAACAGCTCAACTATGTTACATCAGATCTTCTCTGGTTAAATCCACACATACATGTGTCTGTTTTACCTGTGCAATGAGTAATGAGCTGGTATTATAGTTTCAGTTGGGTGAACGATTATAAAGCAAACGCAAGGTAACAATTACTGTGTGGCCTTTGTTCACGAAATGAGACAATACTGTGCATATTGTTAACCACATTCTTGAAAATGAGAAACATAATGCCTGTGGGCCGTAACACGGTTTGGAAATAATTTCGTCATATTTTTGGTGTTATATGTCGTTTACATATCCTTCCTAAAACACCAAAGTGCGAATATTTCCAAACACCTAAATTAGCTTAAAATTTAGGACATGTTACAAAACTATATTTTCTAGAATTTTAGAAGAGTACTTTTAATATTGGCCGGTTATTTTTCACACAGCGACGTTAACAATTACCCATACTTCTAACATACGCTATTTGTAGAGGTTACGCGTCAATGGCAAGAGCACTGTGCATTGGGACAGTAACTGCAGTATATATTGTGTGAAAGGTGGAAATAGCACCAAGTTTGGAGAAAGCAGCGCAAGGAGTTAAGTTTGGAGAAAGCAGCGCAAGGAGACAACGGTTTGGAGAAAGCAACGCCATTTTTGTGTGATAATTTCATACGCAAGGATATTTATAAACGCAAGTGTTCACAGGACAAGTGAATGAGGATATATTACATCAGTCGTCCAGAACATTGCAAGAAGTTTATGATCACCAAGAAGAAGAATGCTGGCTAAGTACTAAATAGATAAAGAGTGTTTATATTTGATTATTGTGTATGAGCATTTGTTGTCATATATTGTACCAATAATAACGTGCTTTCAATTAAAGACTTAGATTTTGTTAGCTTAATCAAACAGTGTATTTGTGTTGTGCATTCGTGTGAGTTCGGGTAAAAGGTGATTTTGGCCTTGAGTCAAGTACGACTCGTAACAACCGTAATAGTCGATTTTTGAAAAATAAAAATATATTTTATTAATCATGATGACGCATTGGCTGACGTAGAGCATGCACGTTAGAATACATGTATATAGGACCGTCAACTGGCTCAAACTTTTTTGTTACGAACTACTGGTCGAAATGATCACAATACTAAGCCTATGGTATATCATAATTCGGAACAACTTGTATAAGCTTAGGCTTGAACCAGTAACCAGTGGATACTAACGCACACCGACATCACCCCGATATCTTCATGGCAGAAATCGCCATAATAGTTGGACGAATCCACTAGTTCTTCAAAAGCCACGTATGACCATTTTGTTCCGTCATGTTTAATACGTTAAGAGAATGGCCGAGGGACTCAGGCTAAGTATAAGAAAATACGAGCAAAGTTAACGATTTCAGAAAAACCGTGGTCAGTTTTTGATTTCAATACGCAGGTTTGGTTTTCAATACGCAGACTGAAGCTTACCATGTTCTTTCAATACATAATTATATTCAAGTGCAAGCCTTACATTACAATATGTTTTATAGAAATCAAAATAACGGGAGCTATTCATCAGTTTCTACCCAGATATTCTGAATTTCAATATCAGCTTGACCAGGTCGGTCATGTGCAATAATATTGTGCATCTTGTTTTAGGGCTCTGGTATGAGCGTTTGGACAGTATTTTTTGTGGGACATGAGAGCACATCAGACATATCGAATTGCATTCTGAATACGAATAATGTCCTTCTGATATCAAATAATTTTGATTTTTTCTAAACTTCGCGATATAATACAAATTTTATGACAAATTATTAAAATTTGATATTTTTCAAATATTTGATATTTAACAGTCCTCGAAGTAAACTATATATATAAACCTAATGATATGTACTTATGTGTATGTAGTTGGGATGAAAAGCCGACGATCAATTTAAAATTTTGACCTTTCATATTTAATATTGAAGATATATATCTTTCCCCAAAAGACCTAATTTTTTATGTTTTGGGGAAAAAATCCATATCTTCAATATGTAAGGTCAAAATGTTCAATTGATCGTCGGCTTTTCACCCCAGCTACATACACGATAAGCCCCCCCCAAAAAAATGCCCAAACGCTCATACCAAAGCCCTTAAGCTCTAATCAAATTAAGCTAAACAAGAATGTTGCGCACAACCGTGCCGATCAAATTGTCATACCATGAGCAGGTTTAGATTGATGACGGCTTACACAAGTGAGGAGTTTCTTTTTTTTTGTCGTGTTTAAATTATTGAATGCAAAAGTGTTATAGGAAATGAATAATAGGATCGAGATAGGAATATTGAGTTTTGAGTATATTCACATACCTAGCGCACATTCAAATTCGAGCCCACTCTTCTTTATATGAGCACAAATCTGAATGCATTGTCCATGACTGCGGAAAACGGGTCCAGCACACCCCTCAGTGTCACAAATCTGCTTGCAGTCCTTTGACAGCTTTGGTGCTTCCTGCTTACCTCCATGCTTACGCCCATGAACACCAACGAGTGCTATGAACATAAAGGCTATGATGATGCGTGGAGGATTTGCCATGACTACAGTAGAGCTCTTGTTGAGGTCAGGATCCGAAACTTGAAAAACAAACAAACAAAATAATTAACCAAACAAGTAGACAAAAAAAAAAATCAAACAATTATAACAATAAAATCATAATAAATAAATAAAGAAATAAATAAATAAATAAATAAATAAACAAACAAACAAACAAACAAACAAACAAACAAACAAACAAACAACAACAAAACAATCCTTCTCGCTGATGATAGAGATGTAGATTAGATCGAAAGTTATATGAAAATTCGAGGTAGGTATAATTTCAAAAGTTTAACTTTAATAATTTCTCACTTTGGTAAAGGTCCTGGGTTCAAATCCCGGATAGTCAGTGACATTTTTTCACTGGCTGTCATTTATGTATGTGTTGACTTGTGTTAAAAACCTTTCTCATATTTTTGTAGAACGCTAATGAAGCATTATCGTTCTTTTGTCTTGGAAATCGTACTACAAGTATAATAATATTAGGCCCCTATATGTATAGGCTATTATTCTGCGTGTACGTCTTTAAGGGTCCATATCGGAGGGGGGGGGCGGTCACTCAGAAGACCCATTACTCAGAAGGCCCACTATTCAGAAAACCCGTCAAATTCTGAATAGCGGGCTTTCATTTAAAATGACCCGCTAACCAGAAGACCCGGTAATCAGAAAACCAGTTAATCAGAAGGCCCGCTACTCAGAAAATATTTTCTGAGTAGCGGACCTTCTGATTAATGGGCTAGGTTAGGTTGGATACAACCCGCTAGTCAGAAAAAAATCTGAGTAACGGGACTTTTACATAAAATTCAACAAAAAGCACACTATTCATAAAGTCCGTTATTCAGAAGGCCCGCTGCTTAGAAAATTCTGACTAGCGGGCCTTCTGAATAATGGGGTTTCTGAATAGCGGGTCTTCTAACTACCGGGTCTTCTTAGTGACGGGCTGCACCCGCCTATATCGTACCAGCGTATAGGGCCAACCGTGTGGTTGTATTGAACTATACACTACATTAATTGTAATAAAAAATCGAAACATTTGGAGTGGAGGAATGGGTCATTGATTAAGAAAAGTAAAATACCATTCCATCAACATCAAACAGTTTACTTCAAAAGTAAGGAGAGAACAGGGAGGTTGCAATTTCCAAACGTATACGCCCGTAGGCTACATCTATTCAAAATCAATCTCATGTGACGAGATTTTGAATAGATCTATGGGCGTACGATACGCACGTTTGGAAATCGCAACTTCTCTATGTACTTACGTCAGCTTGTGGCCCGGTGTTGCGATTATTGGTTGGTGTCTGTCCAGAAGTCGAATGAGACCAACCTTACCAACTGACAGTAATTTATACTTTCCACGCGACTAAATTAATATATGGCGGATTAATAATAGATAATTAAATTCCGGGGATGGCACTCACTTTCGAAGCGGCGGTATTATTCTGAAAGAGGTAGTCACCGCCCCTACCGGGGGTCTCCATGGCTGAAGGTATACGCTTTTGGGTTGTCTCGGTCCCAGCCGGTTTGTGTTCCTCCGTCACCGGTTTGTTTAGTGACGAAGGAGCACAAACCGGCTGGGACCGAGACTACGTTTTGGGGTGCCTTTTCAGCGATTTTGGTATATCGATGGGTGGATTTTCAATGGATAGGCTACCAATTGGGCGCATTTGGGTAAAAGTGTCCCAAAAGCGTCCAATTAGGGCAAATTTTGGTGGAAAAATTGCATGATATACATGTGTGTGGGTAGCAAAATCAGCCAAAAATAGGTACAGAGAGAGTCCGAAAGTCTACGTGGCACATCCCTGTACAAATTTTCGAAGCACCCCGGTCACCGCACATTAGCAAAGTATAAATTCAATGTATGTAGCAAAGACCATTTTGCGGTTCTTACCCCCGGGTTTAAGTATGACGGTAAAGTGGCCGACTATACGAACTATGCATGTAATAAGGACTACGGCCAATCTTGTATACGAGTTAGGCTTAAGGGTGTACTACGCCCCTCGATAAATGTGTGTTTTTTTTTGCATATTTCTCAAAAACTAATAACACAGTGGTAACAAAATTTATGTATATTATTGGGGCAAGGAATCCAATTACTACACTGGAATTTCAGTGACCCAAGTCAAGCGGTTCGTTATTTATGATAAGAAATAAGGTACCGATAGGATGTACCTCAAAGAAAGAAAAAAAACCTCTAAAAATATTACAAATTTAATGGTTTTTAAACATAGGGTAGGTGCAGGTAATATGGGACAGCAGGTAATATGGGACACCTGTTTTCATTTTAACAAAAAGTAGCTTAGAGAAGGTAAACACTTTAAGTTGATTTGTTAAGTGTTTAGAGACATCAATTGTGCTTCTAGAAATGCAGTTTTGGAGTCTGTGTATCAAACTCTTGGAAATCAATGCCAAAAGAGTGAAATTGCCCAAAAATTATGTCGTTTTTTTGGCCTGATCTAAAATCAATGACGTCACGTTTTATGATTGTGTATGTAGAAAGTCTGGTACTGAGGGGGCATTTGTCATTTTTATGATCTTTAGGTGATGGGTTAAGCTTATCAGCAGGTAAAATTCCACTGACAAGTGGCACTTTCCTTTATAAATGATTATTTTCTCTGATTTTCAACTGAATGGGTGCAGGTAATATGGGACACATAGGAAATTGTGTGCATTGTCAATGCGAAAAGCAAAACTATTTAGAAAATTGAATTTTCTTGTAGAAATTTGCATTTAACATTCAAAATCATGTAACAAAAATGTTTTTAGAACAAAAGAGTGATTTTCTGAACTTTTTGATTTTCACCATAGAGATAACACAGTGTCCCATATTACCTGCACATGCAGGTAATATGGGACACTTGACGATGACGTCATTTTGACGTCATAGCGTCCAAACAAACATAAAAACAAGGTAACATTGCCTGTTTTATTAATCTTAAAGGACAGGTTGTTCATCATAACAATCTCTTGTGGGCATATCTTCTTTAGTTTTTATGCAAATAAGCTAAACGTCCTTAATGGTCCCATATTACCTGCAGGTACCCTATGGATAAAATCAGCCGCTAGCGCTATATTAGGGTTTATATATTAGTAAATTGTGATATTACAATTCATATGTATATCAATATATGAGAAATATTAGGCCTAATAAATAAATAATTTGAGCTTAGAATTTCATCTGAGACTAGCATATAAACCACAAATTCATGTAGTTCTTATAGTTTCAGTTGGATGAAATATTACAAAGCAAACGCATAGTAACAATACTGTGGGCTTTGTTTGCGAAATGAGAACAATTATAGTCTGCATATTGTTATGCAGCATTGTTATGGTACAACTCATTGTTGCTAATGTCAAACTTGTCTTTTATATCACTGGAATACTCTGGCTACATAATGTTTATGTACAAAATATTTCTTGCAGATTAATTCGTTTAGCAAAGATATCGCGAAATTTGCACCAGAACGAAATTACAACGTATTGTCTATGGAGCAGTGTAATACACATAATCATGCATAACTCGCAAACGCAAAATTGGAATCAACTGAAAATTTTGGGAATATGCTTTTTTCGTGGATATAGGCCTATACTGAAAAATGTCATAAAAAGAGGATGCTAGGATCACGAAATACTCCTTTAAATGAAGCTGCAGCAATTGCTCACATTTTAATAGTTTCATTTTAAATTTCGTGAAATAAGAGTGAGAATTCGTTAGCTATTATAGACGTGTAAATGAGTAAAACAAGTTTTCTTCAACAACCGTGTATAATAAAAAGTTGAAGCGAAATCACTTTGATGCATTTTTTTGACATGTTGGGAGAATGTAATAAAATGAAGACACGTTTTATAATTACCGCCTGTTAATCAAATAGCCGTATTAATGAGAGAGCACTATTCATGTAAATAGTCCTTTCTCTAATGCATTTTTTAGGAGAAAAATGTAATAAAATGATGATACGTTCTAATTTCCGCCTGCTAATCAAATAGCCATATTAACGAGAGAACACTAGTCATGTAAATAGCCCTTTCTCTAACCTGTCTAATAACTTAATACCCTTGTTCATTAAAGGGCATTTCGTAATTTTCTCATCCTCTTATTAGGCGAATGTAAATATATCTTTATTCAGATCCGATGCAAACGTGGTAATGGGATGTTCCGTTTGAAATCCGCACCCCACTGAGGAAGATTTTCCTGCCATATTCAACAGTTTTATTAATTCCAGGTCAAATCATCCGCAAAAAGTGAGAAAAATTACAGAAGATTTTGGGAAATTCCAAACAGACTTTGTCATTTGAGGCCACACATTGTGTAAAATCACATTAAATTTTAAATCTCAACATGCAGTTTTCAACCATCTCCCCGTACAGCGGGTGTTGACTGCAAACAACACGTTTCATTTGTTTTGTTTAATTTTGTTTTATCTTGTTTTAAATTCAGAAATATCAGAATTGTACATTATCATGACCATATTTGGAATCAGCATGAAAAATGCATTGAAATGAGTACAAACAAGCCTAGTATTGGTTCAGTGGTTCTTAAGATAGCTCTTCAAATTTTCAGAAAATATCTCAAAACTTTGACTTTTTATGTTCAGATTTTGAAGGATATGACAAGCACACAGAGCGTTAAGGGTAGAAAAACAATTTTCATTATAATCAATGTATTATTTAGAATTGCAGATTCATACGTAGTGGTAATAACAATGAAAATATTAATTTAAACTTCAACACTACTTGTTTATTTCGCTTACTTATAATTGAAAAATAATACTTTCATGTTTTTGCAAAAGTTTATACAAATCATGTACTTTAAAAACTTGCTTTATATTGTTGTTAATGAGTTATGTACGTTTTACGAAAAAGTTCTTGTTTCAGCCCTCTTTACAGCATAACTCAAGAACCACATGACATACCAAAGTAGGCCTATATCTGTGATATTTGAATTCTTCTACACACTACACACATGCAATTTTTGCCAAAGCTCACTACCATTCGCAAGATGTTGTGAACTACCAAATCATTTACATCTGGTCTTAAAAACAAAAGTATTGATTAAGTAGTGCAGTTCTTTTGTAAGTTTAAGTAGCTTTAAGTGTAATTTATCATTTGTCAGTTTTTGATCCGTGTCTGATGACCGGCGTCAGTATTGTTTTCTCAGTCAGATATTGCCTTGGCAACTTTACTGAGTATCCTAGTAGATGTAGATCACAACAGTTTAAAATAGTTGCTAACTTAAAATACGAAACTGTCAACAATTTCAAGCCTGGTTGAACGTAAGGTGCAAAACTCTCTTCCACAGGGTGTGTGGATTTGAAATAGAATAGCGCAATATCTCAATATAGCGGGAATCTGTTTTCAACTCTGAACGTAATAAAAATGTGTGATATTTGTTAAACAGATAACTCTATCTACACGTCAATATCATCACTTACAATAGAATTCTTTCATGTAAATATGGAATAATTAAAAGCTTTGTTACGGCAGTTTCGAACCAATTAGAAAGCGATTATATTTCTCATTAATATGATCCAACTAATGAAATTTTGGAAACATGAAAACTTATTTGGAATTAAAACCAATTAGAATTTGAGCAAAACTTCATCAGCATGATCAGGTTGCACTTTACCAAATGCCATCAATCTCATAGAGATGTGTGAGTTTACAGAATTCGCTTAAAGACGTCGGCCACCCTACACCTTTGCTCAGTATTTTTTGTGGAATCTGAAAGCACATCAGAATCATTCTGAATACGAAGAATGTCCCTCTGATATTAAATAATTTAGATTTTTTTAACTTTGCGATATGGCAAATTATTAAAAATTGATATTTTGATATTTAGCAGGCCGCAAAGTAAATCTATTTACTTAAATATTTACTTAATATTTACTTAAAGTATTAAAGATGTACATTTTCCCCAAAAAGACGTACGCCACTAATTCGGTACCCCTCGCCCAAGGGCTGAGTGCAAATTTGCTATACTGATTGTTGGGAGTGGCCTTATCTTGCTTCTTATTACTTGCTAGTTATCTATCTTTTAGCTATCTTCAGGTAACACAACTCCTTAGTTTGCCTCTGACATATGCTTGAACAAATCAATATGTTTCAACCGATTTTAAAAAGGTCGAAAATTAGTTGTAGAATGACATTAAAATGTTAAAATGTGACTTGTATGGGTAAAAAATTATAAGAATCCTTAGCGTGACCGTTGCCATTGAAACGGAATAGAACGCGCAGGTTACAAATTTGACAACATGGCAGAAAAGATTCTCCAGACTCTTCTGAACATTTTGATATAATTATGATTTGGCCATTTGAAACATCTCTCCTACGAAATTGTTAAATAGAGCACTTTTGGCTGCATGACCTCTATACTAATATACATTACACGGGTGAAATTTCTAAGCCGGTTAAAGCCAATGTGTGATTTGCATAAAGAATATAATTCCTATTAGTCCCTTTTTAATTTCGAACCAAACAAATAGGGTAAAACGAAGAAAATTGCTATTTCATTTCAACTCCTACAATACGTGATTAGCAGTGGCGTAGCCAGGGGGGTGGGGGGAGAGGGGGCAGCTGCTCCTGTGAAAAGTCTTGCCCCCTCTTGCCCCCCCTGTGGGATGGTGACCGCCCCGACATTGAAGACTTTGTTGTGTTTTTGACCAAATTTACAATATATTTTGCCATTTTAACCTAAAAAGTGCCAATTTATTCACTTTCTGTACCATATTTCACCAGTTTAGCTTCAATATCGATATGGCACAATTTTTCGCTCGCTTCGCACGCATTTGTAACATTAACTGATTTTGTCCCCAAAAGGTGGCCCCTTAAAATTTGCCTTGCCCCCCTTTGCCCCCCTCTGAAAAAGTGCTGGCTACGCCACTGGTGATTAGCTCACCGATCGCATTGTTATCATGATTATTGGCGTAGCTTCACGCAGCTGGGTCGTTTAAACAAGACGTAAGACAAATAGCGATATGCACACAGTTTATACGTCAATGATACACATACCTGCGATGTGTTTAGCCATCACTCGATCAGTGAATTTGGAATAAAGCCGGAGATCTCCGGATTTATTATAAAACCTTACATTTTCCTGTAATTAGAGCAATTCAGATATCATCAACATAAACGCTTCTCGTCAGCAGTTTGACATAGCGCCATCGATAAAGTTACTCCAGGTAGGTCTCTCTCTCTCTCTCTCTCGAAAGTTCAGTTGATTTCTTTATGGTTAAGTCTTCTTTGATTTCTTTCAGCTCTTTTTGAATTGCTGATATCCACGTATTTTTTGGTTTCCCTCTTGGTCGTTTTACGTGTCAGTGGCGTACCGTGGCCGCCCTAACCCCGGGGGGCTGAAGAAAATTCAATTTTGCCGCCCCTTCCTCAACAGCCCGAAAAGGTTGACCCAATTTTTTCTCGGTCGTTTGAAAAGTGAAGAGCAAAAAAAAAGTGAAGAGCAAAAAAAAAAAAAAAAAAAAAAGGGTTTTCAGGCGCTAGCGCCCTAAAAGCAGTAGTACCATTTTTCACAATTTTTGATGCTTTATTAAATTTCCCCCCTTTTTTATTTACTAATTCATTTTGCCGCCCCTGTTTTTGCCGCCCCTTCTTCTTCCGCCGCCCCTATATTTTTGCCGCCCCCTGCTTTTATCCGGGGGGGGGGGGGGCTGCCGCCCCAAAGCCCCCCTCAAAATACGCGCATGCGTGTCGTTCGTATTCTTGAAGAGTTTGCTTTGCTGGGGGTATCATCAGGTAGTCTCAGCCGGGGTCTCAGCAGGTGTCCTAACCAAAGAAGCCACATTTTCTTGATTTTATTACTCCATATGGTTTTCTCGTAGAGTTCTTGATTTGTGATTTTCTTTGGCCATTTGATGTCTAATAGCCTTTTCAATCATGCAAAAAGTAGGAATTCGGGAAAAATCGAGGGCGTTGCATCCTGTGAAGCATATCACCCAAGGCTTTAATAGATTCTTGTTCATTCATTGATCAAATGTGTCACATGATAAAAAAAAATCCCAAAAAAAATAAAATAACTATTTTCCTGGATACCCCAGATAGACTATCTTCAATTTATTGCAGGTTAATGTTACAGCTATCTGCCGTAGATAGCCCCGTAGATAGGAGGTTAATATCTTCCGTAGATAGGAGGTTAAGGTTACAGCTATCTTCCGTAGATAGCAGGTTAATCTTACAGATATCTTCCGTAGATAGCAGGTTAATGTAACAGTTATCTTCCGTAGATAACAGGTTAATGTTACAGCTATCTTCCGTATATAGCAGGTTAATGTTACAGCTATCTGCCGTAGATAGCAGGTTAATGTTACAGCTATCTTCCGTAGATAGCAGTTTAATGTTACACTATCTTCCGTAGATAGCAGGTTAATGTTACAGCTATCTGCCGTAGATAGCAGGTTAATGTTACAGTCATCTTCCGTAGATAGCAGGTTAATGTTACAGCTATCTTCCGTAGATAGCAGGTTAGTCTTACAGATATCTTCCGTAGATAGCAGGTTAATGTAACAGTTATCTTCCGTAGATAACAGGTTAATGTTACAGCTATCTGCCGTAGATAGCAGGTTAATGTTACAGCTATCTTCCGTAGATAGCAGTTTAATGTTACAGCTATCTTCCGTAGATAGCAGGTTAATGTTACAGCTATCTGCCGTAGATAGCAGTTTAATGTTACAGTTATCTTCCGTAGATAGCAGGTTAATGTTACAGCTATCTTCCGTAGATAGCAGGTTAATGTTACAGCTATCTGCCGTAGATAGCAGGTTAATGTTACAGCTATCTTCCGTAGATAGCAGTTTAATGTTACAGCTATCTTCCGTAGATAGCAGGTTAATGTTACAGCTATCTGCCGTAGATAGCAGGTTAATGTTACAGCTATCTTCCGTAGACAGCAGGTTAATGTTACAGCTATCTGCCGTAGATAGCAGGTTAAGGTTACAGCTATCTTCCGTAGATAGCAGGTTAATGTTACAGCTATCTTCCGTAGATAGCAGGTTAATGTTACAGCTATCTTCCGTATATAGCAGGTTAATGTTACAGCTATCTGCCGTAGATAGCAGGTTAATGTTACAGCTATCTTCTGTAGATAGCAGTTTAATGTTACAGCTATCTTCCGTAGATAGCAGGTTAATGTTACATCTATCTGCCGTAGATAGCAGGTTAATGTTACAGTCATCTTCCGTAGATAGCAGTTTAATGTTACAGCTATCTTCCGTAGATAGCAGGTTAATGTTACAGCTATCTTCCGTAGATAGCAGGTTAATGTTACAGCTATCTTCCGTAGATAGCAGGTTAATATTGCAGCTATCTTCCGTAGATAGCAGGTTAATGTTACAGTTATCTTCCGTATATAGCAGGTTAATGTTACAGCTATCTTCCGTAGATAGCAGGTTAATGTTACAGCTATCTTCCGTAGATAGCAGGTTAATGCTACAGCTATCTTCCGTAGATAGCAAGTTAATATTACAGCTAGATCATTAGATAGCAGGTTAATGTTACAGCTATCTTCCGTAGATAGCAGGTTAATGTTACAGTTATCTTCCGTATATAGCAGGTTAATGTTACAGCTATCTTCCGAAGATAGCAGGTTAATGTTACAGCTATCTTCCGTAGATAGCAGGTTAATGCTACAGCCATCTTCCGTAGATAGCAAGTTAATATTACAGCTAGATCATTAGATAGCAGGTTAATGTTACAGCTATCTTCCGTAGATAGCAGGTTAATGTTACAGCTATCTTCAGTTGGTAGCAGGTTAATGTTACGCACGGCTATGCTTAGATATGATGTTACGGCTATCTTAAGTAGATATCATGTTAATCTTCAGTTAATTGGTTACAGTTTAATATTACAGCTATCTCCAGTTGATAGCAGGTTATTGTAACAGCTTTCTTCAGTAGATAGCCGGTTAATGGTACAGTATCTTCTGTTGATAGTATGTTAATGTCACAGTATCTTCAGTTGATAGCAGGTTAATGTTACAGCTATCTTGAGTAGATAGCAGGTTAATGTTACAGATATCTTCAGTTGATAGCAGGTTAATGTTACAGCTATCTTGAGTAGATAGCAGGTTAATGTCACAGTATCTTCAGTTGAGAGCAGGTTAATGTTGCAGCTATCTTGAGTAGATAGCAGGTTAATGTTACAGATATCTTCAGTTGGTAGCAGGTTAATGTTACAGCTATCTTGAGTAGATAGCAGGTTAATGTCACAGTATCTTCAGTTGATAGCAGGCTAATATTGCAGCTATCTTCCGTAGATAGCAGGTTAATGTTAAAGTATCTTCAGTTGATAACAGGTTAATGTTGCAGCTATCTTCCGTAGATAGCAGGTTAATGTTACAGATATCTTCCGTAGATAGCAGGTTAATGTTACAGCTATCTTCCGTAGATAGCAGGTTAATGTTACAGCTATCTTCCGTAGATAGCAGGTTAATGTTAAAGTATCTTCAGTTGATAACAGGTTAATGTTGCAGCTATCTTCCGTAGATAGCAGGTTAATGTTACAGATATTTTCCGTAGATAGCAGGTTAATGTTACAGCTATCTTCCGTAGATAGCAGGTTAATGTTACAGCTATCTTCCGTAGATTGCAGGTTAATGTTACAGCTATCTTCAGTAGATAGCAGGTTAATGTTACAGCTATCTTCCGTAGATAGCAGGTTAATGTTACAGTATCTTCAGTTGATAGCAGGTTAATGTTACAGCTATCTTGAGCAGATAGCAGGTTAATGTTACAGATATCTTCAGTTGATAGCAGGTTAATGTTACAGCTATCTTGAGTAGATATCAGGTTGATGTCACAGTATCTTCAGTTGATAGCAGGCTAATATTGCAGCTATCTTCCGTAGATAGCAGGTTAATGTTACAATATCTTCAGTTGATAGCAGGTTAATGTTACAACTATCTTCAGTTGATAGCAGGTTAATGTTACAGCTATCTTGAGTAGATAGCAGGCTAATGTCACAGTATCTTCAGTTGATAGCAGGCTAATATTGCAGCTATCTTCCGTAGATAGCAAGTTAATGTTAAAGTATCTTCAGTTGATAACAGGTTAATGTTGCAGGTATCTTCCGTAGATAGCAGGTTAATGTTACAGATATCTTCCGTAGATAGCAGGTTAATGTTACAGCTATCTTCCGTAGATAGCAGGTTAATGTTACAGCTATCTTCCGTAGATAGCAGGTTAATGTTAAAGTATCTTCAGTTGATAACAGGTTAATGTTGCAGCTATCTTCCGTAGATAGCAGGTTAATGTTACAGATATTTTCCGTAGATAGCAGGTTAATGTTACAGCTATCTTCCGTAGATAGCAGGTTAATGTTACAGCTATCTTCCGTAGATTGCAGGTTAATGTTACAGCTATCTTCAGTAGATAGCAGGTTAATGTTACAGCTATCTTCCGTAGATAGCAGGTTAATGTTACAGTATCTTCAGTTGATAGCAGGTTAATGTTACAGCTATCTTGAGCAGATAGCAGGTTAATGTTACAGATATCTTCAGTTGATAGCAGGTTAATGTTACAGCTATCTTGAGTAGATATCAGGTTGATGTCACAGTATCTTCAGTTGATAGCAGGCTAATATTGCAGCTATCTTCCGTAGATAGCAGGTTAATGTTACAATATCTTCAGTTGATAGCAGGTTAATGTTACAACTATCTTCAGTTGATAGCAGGTTAATGTTACAGCTATCTTGAGTAGATAGCAGGCTAATGTCACAGTATCTTCAGTTGATAGCAGGCTAATATTGCAGCTATCTTCCGTAGATAGCAAGTTAATGTTAAAGTATCTTCAGTTGATAACAGGTTAATGTTGCAGGTATCTTCCGTTGATAGCAGGTTAATGTTACAGATATCTTCCATAGATAGCAGGTTAATGTTACAGCTATCTTCCGTAGATAGCAGGTTAATGTTACAGCTATCTTCCGTAGATAGCAGGTTAATGTTAAAGTATCTTCAGTTGATAACAGGTTAATGTTGCAGCTATCTTCCGTAGATAGCAGGTTAATGTTACAGATATCTTCCGTAGATAGCAGGTTAATGTTACAGCTATCTTCCGTAGATAGCAGGTTAATGTTACAGCTATCTTCCGTAGATTGCAGGTTAATGTTACAGCTATCTTCAGTAGATAGCAGGTTAATGTTACAGCTATCTTCCGTAGATAGCAGGTTAATGTTACAGTATCTTCAGTTGATAGCAGGTTAATGTTACAGCTATCTTGAGCAGATAGCAGGTTAATGTTACAGATATCTTCAGTTGATAGCAGGTTAATGTTACAGCTATCTTGAGTAGATAGCAGGTTGATGTCACAGTATCTTCAGTTGATAGCAGGCTAATATTGCAGCTATCTTCCGTAGATAGCAGGTTAATGTTACAATATCTTCAGTTGATAGCAGGTTAATGTTACAACTATCTTCAGTAGATAGCAGGTTAATGTTACAGATATCTTCCGTAGATAGCAGGTTAATATTACAGATATCTTCAGTTGATAGCAGGTCAATGTTACAGATATCTTCCGTAGATAGCAGGTTAATATTACAGATATCTTCAGTAGATAGCAGGTTAATGTTACAGCTATCTTCAGTAGATAGCAGGTTAATGTTACCGCTATATTCCGTAGATAGCAGGTTAATGTTACGCACGGCTATATGCTAAGAAGATATGATGTTACGGCTATCTTAAGTAGATAGCAGGTTAATCTTCAGTTAATTGATTGCAGTTTAATATTACAGCTATATTCAGTTGATAGCAGGTTATTGTAACAGCTTTCTTCAGTAGATAGCCGGTTAATGGTGCAGTATCATCAGTAGATAGGTCGATGTTACAGTTATCTTCAGTAGATAGCAAATTAGTATTACAACTATCTTCAGTAGATAGCAGGATAATGTCACAGTTATCTTCAGTAGATAGCAGGTTACTGTTTCAATATCTTCAGTTGATAGCAGGTTAATGTTACAGTTACATATTTACATAGATTCAGTGTTATTTGCTTTATAAAACTGTCTTTATAAAACTCCTATTCGTTTTATTACATTTTATCCAAAATATGCCTCGGAGCAACTTGGTCTCAACTTTTTAAATTACACACTTTTTAGACAGAATTTTGTTACTCGTTTTACAGGTCTGTTGCAAATGATTATACTCTTAAAAGCAAGAAATATTCTTTGAGTTCTTTAGGGAGCGATCGTTATTTATGACAGAGGGGGAATGGGAAAATTTAGGCGGAGCATGAATTTTTTTTGGGGGGTCTTTAGGGGAACCTGAAATATTTAGTTGAACCAGGAGGGGGGATTGATAAATTTTAAATGGAGAACATTGGGAAAACAGGGGGGAACGCGAAAATTTTGAGCGAACGCAAGGGGGGAACGCGAAATTTTTTGTCGATATTTTTTCCAAAACGTCCATTCCCCCTGCCGTAAATAACGATCGGTCCCTTATACTCTCTAAAATTGACCTATTGAAACATTTTCAATCTTTTAACGATTAAAGATAGGATTCAATTTAATGGATTTTTGGAATGACTCTTACTCTTTTTGTAGATTGATTTCACTATCCAATCATGTGTTACACCAATGTATCCGCCAAAATGGCATATGTAACCATGGTAACAGTCACCTTGACAAGCATTTCAAAATTCTATATTTGAAAATAATAATAATAATAATAAAACCGCATTCCGCATTAGGTTTTTAGAAGCTGAAGAGCTTTGAGACAAAGGATTTTTTAATATAACCTTATGTCTAAATGGTTCTTTCTGGTCTTGCAGAACCTATTAGGGACGCACCATTTGATACTCAGGGGGGTAGGAAGTTGGGGTCGGGGGAAGATATTTACGCATTAGGAGGCTTTTTTTTTTTTCGCCGCCGATGGCGGCAAGTTTTTTTAAAAATATTATGCATTATACACAGTTAGGTGGGGAATTTTTTTTTTTTTTTTAGTGTTGGTGGGGAAAGTTTTTTTTTTTGCTCATGTAGTGGGTGAAGTTTTTTTGTTGAAAAACTTCCTACCCCCACCCTGAGAATCTAATGGTGCGTCCCTAAAGAGCTTGTAACACTTTTTTCTATGAGTGTAAGCACCGAATCCTTATACTGTTAAACTGTTAATCCTAATGATAAAAGATTAATCAACTTTTTATCTAAAGTCTGTTACATAGGGCCTACGATAAAGCGGTTTTTCGGGCCTTATCTATAATGCTTATTTATTTTGAAATCCATGCAAAAATGTTTATAAAAGTATTGTTTCATTATACCAACAGGGAAGGCATGATTTTGTCGGAATCGGAAAGTGGACAATGGGGGTTTCATGAAGCGGAAATTCGGAGAAGAAAATGAGCAAAAGAGTCTAAAAATCTAATATCACGGCAGTTAGCGGGGGTGTCAAAGACGGGGTAGCAGCTTCCCCTCCTCATCCCCTCTTGGCTACGCCACTGATTGCAGAAATGATTCTCGAAGTTGGAAGCTAGGGGCTATTGCGCCCGGGGAAATGATTCAGAATGGCTCCCCGCTTCTTGAATCGATGCGCGCGTAAACATTTGAAAATACTACTAATTCTGTTATAGGCCCCTAATCAGGTTAAATTTTGGATTCAAAAGACTATTTATGTTGCAAATTTTGACTTTCATTGCTCGGAGGAGCGCAAAATCGATATAGGAGTGTTAAAAAATGCCGCAAAAGGCACATGCTTAACATGCCATGCTCTCCATTACCCCTTTAGCTGCGCCACTGCACCGCTTCAAGAAACATGAAAATCACCGGGGAAATCATACCGTGTAAGGGAATGAAGGCCTATGCGAATTTGGTCCAAATTAATCACCACCGAAAAGACGGGAACTATGTAAAATTGAACAATACAGACTGATGCACTCCCACTGTCACGGACTGAATACGAAAAACGCGTTATGCGCATGACAACCTTAACGCACGCGCATACTCCGTATTAAAAGCAGCAAAACATTAGAAACCCGGGGAACACTGTCACATGGAATGAGCGAAAAATAGCCAAATGACCCACTTAAAAAGAACCCTAATGTGCCATATCACAAAATGACCACCCTTTTCTCGGCTGGGCAGCAAGGTGAGAGGTCTGCCCCCCCCCGTTGGATGCTGGTCGCCCTGATGTATAAGATTTTCATACCTTTTGTGTACCTTTTAGCTCATTTTGCCCATTTTCCTGTGATTGAAATAATGATTTGAAATACATTGCACGATTTGGAAGTGATTCCCATCCTAATATAGGAAACATTATATCAGAAGACGTAAGGTAGTTGGCACGCAATATTATTCTAGCACATCGCTTTTGTAAAACACATAATTTACGTACATCTTCATTGAAGCGACCAAACCAAACTACACTGCAATAGTCGAACTGCGGTTTGATAAGAGCCTTATATAATACATTAAGAGTGCGAACGTCAAGAAATGATTTTAGACGTCTCAAGTGTCCTATTTTACAAAATAATTTCTGTATGACTGAATTAAGGGAGGTGTAATGAGCGTGAACCTGGTTTGGATGCAGAGGGAGTGTGCCTGTAACAGACACAGCCACCAGAAAAGGACCAGCTCAGATCGCGCGCCAAATAAGTTTGCAGTCCAGAAATTTCATTTTTTTCTCAGCCTTGCAAAAATAGGCAGAGGTGGAATCGAACCCGGGACCTCGGTGTTGTAAAACCTACTGCGTTACCACTGAGCCAACTGACAATCAGCTATGAGAAGTTTGATAGTAATCCTTGATATTGCTGAATAGAATAAATCAATACTGATAGGTCTATGTATCTAATGTACGATGTTATTCAAATTGGCCTATAAACTAGGAATATAATGTGAAATGACTATCAATCGATCAATCAATCAAGTTGTCAAGTTATCAACAATCAATAATAAACCGACGTAGGCCTATCATGGAATATTACTAACTAGGCCTACTAACTAATATACCAAATAAATAAAATAAATAAATAAGTCAGTAAATAAATAAATAAATAGGCATAGGCCTAAATAAATAAATAAATACATAATGCAGAATGCAGTTAGTATTTTAGTTGCAAAATTCCAAACATTCTATTCACACATTCTATTATAATTTCTGCTATACACGCAAAGGACCTGTGCCTTTAATATGTCCGCGCCTAATCAATAATGAGTCTTTCACCATGCTCACACACCATGTTAAACTCCCGGGTTAAACTATTGTATCCCTGCAAGTATTATCTACTGACCAAGTCCTAACACCTCAATGAAATGGATGCTATAACGTACCCAATCAAGCGAACATATCAAGGTCATATCAGGGCGTTATACAAAGAATGGTCAAAGGTCAACGTTTCCAAAGAAGTATAGTAATAGATGTAGACACAAGCTTTCGTGCGGGAAACATAAACACATAGTCGTCAGTCGTGTGGTTTTTATGAGATTTGATACGGCGCTGAAGTCTATTGGCTGTCCCAAAATCAGTACCAGACCCGGTTTCCAGACGGCAATGTGTGTGTTGTTACAAGGAATGCAAACTCATTTTATCAATGAGTGAACCATATAGAGGAATACGACATCTATCGTGAGCCAATCTGCATTCTGTTGCCTGCAAAAGCCGACGATCAGGTAAAAATTCTAAAAGCAGCGTGACTAGATATTTGCGTTAATTTCATGATACGTGTAAAACGCATTGAAAACGCCAAATTGCAGTCATAAAATATATAATATTAGTAAATCACCCAATCGAATGTTAACGTAGGTATGTGGAAAAGAACTGCAATAACAATAACAAACTATGTGCCCAAAGAGTTGTCTTTGGCATGTCGCTTTTTTGAAATATGACCAAAATATCAAATTTTGGAAAAACGCCCCAAAATTTAAAACAAACACGAACCTTCCAAAATAAATATATATTAGCACTCGGCGGCCCAGTCACTACCTGCCGCTGTGATTTGGGGTAACTCATTGCTTCCCCTCTCCAGATACCGGAACTTCAAGGTCGCTCATACCCCAGCCCTTAACATGATCGTGCCAAAGTAATTTAGAATCTATCTTTACACCAAGACATTTGGCACTATGAACTCTTACAAGTTGACAATCATCAATGGAAACTGAAAAAGCAGAGCATTTATCATTACGTAACTTAGGCTCGCTACCAATGAGCATAACATTTGTCTTATCAGTATTAAGAAACAATTTGTTTACATTTAACCATGCCTTAATTGCAGAAAGATCGTCAGTGAGCTTTTTAGAAATAATATCAGTATCAGTACCACTGACAGACAGAGTGGTATCGTCTGCGTACATAGATATTTTCCCATGTGATATTACATTTGGCATATCATTGATAAAAATCAAAAATAATAATGGGCCCAATATACTGCCCTGGGGAACACCAACTTTTATTTCAAGAGAATCAGAGATTCAGAGAATACCCTTAAAAGTAACTCTTTGCTTTCTACAAGATAAATACGATGCAAACCATTTAACTGTATCTTCAGATGCCCCAATATAATGGAGCTTTCTAAGCAAAATATCATGATTTACGGTGTCGAACGCTTTTCTAAGGTCGATAAAGGCAACACCAGTCAATTCACCGCTGTTGATGCTCGTCAGCCAATCGTCAACCATGTCAACAAGATCAGTCTTGGTAGAATGACCAGGACGAAAACCTGATTGATGAACATTTAAGATACCATTTCATTTAAAAAAAGAGTAAACATGATTATGCATGGCCCTTTCAATGATATTACTTATTACAGGTAGGATGGAAATTGGCCTGTAATTATTGGTGTTATCAAGATCACCTCCTTTATGCAAAGGGATCACTATTTCTTACCTTTTGCGAATGAATCTTACTTATGGGATAGGTCTACATTATACCCGTCACTTCAAAAGTGAGTGCCCCCCCGGAATTTAATTGCAACAATTCATTATCAGTCCACACTGAGCTATTCCAGTTGTGATCCATGCACCCCCTATGGAAGACATGACTTAATCTCAAATGGAGTTACTTTAATGGGTGACTCCTTTTATTTTGAATTCTACACCCAATGTGTGGGTCATATGTCTTCCATAGGGGGTGTATGGATTTCAACTGGAATAGCCCAATATTTCATCCGGGTATAAAGTGTGAGCCGTGTTGACAATATACATGAATAAATACACCCAGTTAGTAAGGTTTGCCTCAATTGACTTCTGCACATGCATCATTAGACCAACCAATAACTGCAAGCTGACGTAAGTACACGACTTTTAATTATTCTCTTCTTACTCTGAAAGTGAACTGTTTGATGTTGATGGAATGTTATTTTACTTTTCATACTTGACCCGTTCCTCCAAAGTGTTTCGACTTTTGAACCATGTAAACTTTTACTTAAAGGAGTATTTCGTGATCCTAGCATCATCTTTTTATGACATTTTTCAGTAGATATCCACAAAAAAACTTATTCCTAAAAAATATTAATATAATACGATGGTGTTATGTTATTCATGCTTTCACTGAAGATAAATAACGGTTTGTCCGAGAAAACTTTGATTCTTTACCCAGCAAACAGAAAACGTTTTCGACATCATTCGCAAAAGGTTGTAAAAGGTTGTCAGAAAACGTTTAAATGTCGGGTTATATAAAGGGTACATTAATGGTATAAAACGTTTTAATAACATTAAATAACATTTGTTGGCAATTTACTGCACAGCAAACACAAATGTTTTACAGAAAACATTTAAATGTCGGGTTATAAAGGGTATAAAAACGTTTTAATAATATTCCAAAAACATTTTTGAAAGCTTGGTACAAATCATTCTAAACAGAATGTTATTTTGGGGTTGAAAAAATATTTTGCAAAAAATGTTTGTCCAAAATATTTACAATAACGTTTTTAAAAAGTTTCCACGACCTTTATATAACCCGACATTTAAATGTTATTAAAACGTTTTGTAAAAAACATTTTAAGAACATTTCTGTGTTTGCTGGGTGCAAATATTTTAACATAATGTTATTTAAGTGTTGACAGAATATTTGGCCAAAAATGTTTGCAAAAATATTTTACAATGACAGTTCTAAAACATTTTAAAAATATTGTTGTAGTGTGTTTTCATACAAAACGTTTTAAAACGATTTTTAATGTTATTAAAACGTTTTTACCTAAACCAAAACCCAAAATATAACTGATTTAAAACGTTTTAAAAACGTTTTTGTGTTTGCTGGGTAGGCTGTACAAATATGTTATGTTTTAACTTTCCAAAGAACATTTGAGCCAATAATGACAATGATCAAGTGCTTACGTGTGAATTTTGATACCATGCAACATTAATGTTGAAGTTTTAAACGATTTAAACTTTGCATTACAATTTCTTGGAAATATTCCAAAAACATTAATGTGTGTGAGAAATTTTTAAGCCAGCTGGAATTCTTTATGCAATAAGTCTTTATGCAACATTTATATGTGACCAACATTAACGATAACGAAAAAAGATATTTACAAGTACCGAACATCATCTTACATTTCATTTTCAAACCTAATTAAATGTTTTCCAAAAAAACAGATTGTTTAAAAAGAATGAAAATGATTTCACCGAACAATATATGAAGCCCATTGACAGCATTGTGTTGAATGATCTTTATTTCAAACTTGGAATGAAGTGAATTGACGCATACGTTATTTAATCGCTCATTTCTTCACAGTCAGTCAACCGATTACGGTAAAATTAGCGTATATGATGCAGAAGAAACTGAGCTACACCCTGAATTTTAGATTTTTGGATTTTGATGTCTATTTCTCGACTTACGTCCAAATTCATTCGCCCTGTACTTTTTTCTGGGACACCCTGTATACCTTTGTATAGCCAGAATTTCCCAAATTTGCATGGGCGTCCTCATATTATGACGTCAACACGACATGTGGGGAATGTTTGCACTTATTTTGGTATCACTGGATAGAAGAGACCGTGTTACAAAATGTGGCTCAGTAGTTCTAGGGTTATTATTGCATTTTGGTTGACCTTCTTCTTCTTCTTTTGAGACGTGATTTCAGCACAGATATTGTGTTCCAATATCTGTGATTTCAGGCAGATCACGTAAGCCGATTTTTCTATCACTTGCGTTGGTGTGTCAAAAACACTAAAGAAATAATTATGCTATATAGTTCTTTGCAACTTCGGAAGGTAACGTAGGCCTTATTGAACCTTATCAAAGCATGAAATGTGACTTTCAAGGCTCGGAAACTTCTATTTTCACTTGTTATTTGCCAATCTAATTTCACAGATTGAAGCTATATACATACTTCCAACGTACCGGGTATAGAATTAACAATATTATGACAAGCAAAACACAAAACGTACCATAATTTGGGATTTTACCGGCTTAAAATCGTTCGTAGCTTTATACACAATTACATATATGTAATTGTGTGTTTCTGGATACAGAAAATACGACAATCATGATAGTAGGGGCCTCGGTGTACAATACATACACCAGGCACAAAAAGAAACCCGTCAGTTATATTCATCCTTGCTGTTCAATAACTTGATAATTTTGGATTATTCTGCAATATACATATTGTTAATTGGACTTTTCTTTCTCATTTGACACCCTGTTCGTGAACATTGAGCATGAATTGACCAAGATATGCGCCTCCAAACTCTCAAACCCCAAAATGAAAAGTTGCAATTTTAACGATTCAATTGTGCCTGTTACACTGTGTGTGCTTTATTGATTGGCCCGTGGTGCTTGTGTGCAATACAACGATGAGTTCCCATTGAAAATCGTTGAAAATGCAACTTTTGATTTTGGGGTTAGAGGCTTTGGAGGCGCATATCTTGGTCAATTCTTGTTCGTTTTTCACGAACAGGGTGTCAAATGAGAAAGCAAAGTCCAACTAACAAAATGTGTATTTCAGAATAATCCAAAATTATCAAGTTATTGAACAGCAAGGATGAATATAACTGACGAGTTTCTTTTGTGCCTGGTGTACATCGATCATTTTGACCAGGTGCAGGTGGTCACCGCACCGGCTTGCAAGGTACTATTTTTACGATGAACACACTCTAAGTTTTTACATTTTATTTTATATAAAAAATAAGCATAGAAACATAAAGTTAATTTCAGAAAATTTTCAGTCTTCATTAATTTTTCACTCAATAGAAAAAAAACTCTGCCTTCTAAACCAGATCAATTGTACCGTGATTGAGTATCACGAATCGTTACATAGGCTATGATGTACAGTTAATATTCATATATAATATTATTTCAGATGCTTCAGTTTTTACACACAAATTATTTCATTGAAAAACCCTGGGCTAAAAGATAAGAAGTCTTCCTTAGCTTGTGCAATAAATTAGTATTTAATAAATTTTCTTCTAAAAACACTTTTAGAAGCCTATGTATCTTCCTTTGCCACGATGTTAGGGCACATAACGTATTGTCCTCAATTTTGTTCATTTTAGTATTGAAATTGCATTTCTTTTTTTGCATTTGTCCCGGTAATGTTCTTTTAGTAGCAGATCAGTGGGACGATTTGGAAATTTTGCTTCTGCTCGGTGACTCCGGTATACTTTGAATTTTAGCATTAAAATAGCTGATCCTGATAAAGGAATTCTGGGGACAGCTTGGGAAAAAAACGTGGGTTACCCGGTACTTACAGTTGTAGGGGAGGGGTGTCTTCTATTGGAAGAGTTAGAGGTGACAATCTGGCAATGAAAGTTAAATCTTAATATTTGGTCAATTTTTGGAAATAATGGCCAAAAATGTGCGTTTTAGGGTGTTTTTCGTATGTTGTGGCAATCAAGCGCAAAATCTTGTACAAAGACTAAATTATTTTCGCCCAAGGGGCCAGATGCATTTAGTGTCGGGATTAAATCCCCAGGGAGTTCCAGTGACACATTCTAGAAGTTATCTGTTATAACTCAGCTGAAGATGTGATCATTGATACTGAGACAGAGACTGAGGCAGAGATGGGATTTGACCGACAAGCCTTTTATGACTCTTTAGGGTAAGGCGGATTATGGTGTCATAAATTTAGTAGGAAGAATTGTGGCCATAATAGGTTCATAGGTCAACGCTAGAAAGTACAATATAATAAATCAGAAGATTATATGAACATAGTCCTGTGTTGCCATAATATTAATGTATTACATTATATTGCTGTAATTTTGTAATAATGTTCCTCCAAACTTAATGATATCCCGGGAATGATATGAAATAGTATAATTTGAAACTATTTTTTTTTTTTTTTTTATATTACACAAATTGTGAAGCACGCTGGTAAAGTAATGCATTTCATTTCACAAAGTGATCATTGAAAGCAGAGATGGGTTTTGACCAGCCTAGATTTAATTAATTAATAAATAAATAAATAAATTAATTAATTTTGTGACAGGGATTGGTTAAATATATTAACCCTTAATAAATGGAGACAGAAAGAGTTTTATAAATAAATAAATAAATAAATAAATAAATAAATAAATAAATAAATAAATAAATAAATAGATTTATTTAATTAATTATTTAATTAATTAATTAATTAATAATTTAATAAATTAATAAATTCCATCCGAGGTCAAAGGTTATCAATCAGAAGTCATCCGGGGTCAAAGGTCATATGGAGGTCAACGGGGTGAAACAGAATTTACAGTACCACTATCATGCCGCAACTAGGATTATACCATTTTGTGCCAGGGTTGCATTATAATATTAACCTTTTTAAAGAAGAAAGAGTAGTCAGTTAAATAAATAATTAATTAATCAATGTCATCAACAGAGGTCATTCAGGGTCAGGTTATATGGGGTCAACGAGATGAAACAGTGTCGCTATCATGAGTACATATCACTTGAGTACATATGTCCAATACTATCAACAATAAAAAGTAATAATTCTCAAAAAATTATTTAAATACCACCAACTATATTCATTTTTATATTTATGTCGATTAATAAAAGTCATGAGAATATACTAGTACTTGGATCCTGATTCGTCAAGTCTGTTTCCATGACCACAACGCATCCAATCTTTTCTCTGGACCAGACGCATCCCTTTTAAAGGGATTTTATTAAGTTATGCATTCTAACTTTAGAAAACACATTTTAATATTTTCCATAACCAATTAGTTTTGTGCAATGTAGTAATTTTCTGAAGTAAATCGCTTGCTGCACAGTTTTCTATATAGAATGATATGTTTACTTTGTAATCAGGCCTGGCCATGACCCTGCTAGTTTTGATTAACCAATCAGTTATATGTATTGTCAGCATGTGATGGCTATAAGCCAAACATGTTTCTAAAAATACTATAAATTCTAGACTCTTTTCCGGGTTAGGGCTAATTAGTAAGTTGTCATGTGTGGCAAGATTAGATAAAGGCATACAAACTAGGGTATGAGATATTAGGAATTATTTCCTAGACTCTTAACCACATGGCTGGTGGGCTACAATACCTATTCATGACACAGGATATGTAAGGGATAAACTGTGCATATGAGATGTGGGGAAAGTGGCATCATTTCACTGCCGTGAAAAAATTTGCGCTGTATTGTTCTGGAATAGGGAGCAGAGTAGGCCTAATTACTATAGCGATAGATGAAAACAATTTTTGAATCTATTGCCCTAATCTATTGTTTTGTAGTTTATTATAGTGTGTTTATTCGTTTGTTGGGGTGTTTTTGTAAAGGTTTGCTTGTTTGGTTTACTTTAATTTTGTATTATTTATTTTTCAGATCTTAACTTCAACCAGTGCTCTACTTTTAGTCATGGCGCATCCTCTTAGCATCGTTGTTGCCTTCGTGCTAGTTATATCTATCGCGGGTGTTCATTCTTCTAGTTCATCTTCCGGGAGTTCAAGTTCTTCAGATTCTTCAGATTCTTCAGGTTCTTCAGGTTCTTCAGGTTTAAGTAATTTGGAAAAGCGGTGCATAAATAAATGTGAAGATTGTAGCAAACATTCCCGGCCGGCCTCTGGGCCATTCTATAGAGACCAATGCCAGACGAGTTGTACTGATGGTGGTAGTTCCGATTTTGAATGTCCTGAAGGTATGTGAACGCTAAAAACTCAAGCTATCACTACAATTTATCCCAGTTTTTGTACCTAAATTTTCAAAGGTCATTGTACAAATATATTGGGGTTAAAGAACGGTGCCCTAGCACCTTTCGGCGACAGAATAAGTTTATGGTACAATTGCGTGCGAAGCGCGCGAAAAATTGTGCTAGTTTGAAGCTAAACTGATGAAATATGGTGTAAAAGTAGAAAAATGCGCGCGAAGCGCACGAAAATTTGCACTTTTGAAGCTAATGGGCAAATATGAGGTCAGAAACCCATTATCAGGCGTCAACATAGGGGGGATGATTGTATGGACCATCCCCCCTGACAAAATATTGGGGGGATTTATCCCCCCCATCTACAGCCATGGATGAGCATGTTGTGGATCCTAGTGTTTACTCTGATCAGCTCGGCTGAGCTCCAAGGCGACCTCCTCAAGTCAGTAAAGTGAAATAAAATTTTGAGATTTTCTCAAAAACTGTTAATTTTGCAGAAATTTGTTATGCTAGTTGGATTCATTGCATCATTTCCTTTCTAAAACTGTATAGGTGCTACTTTTATAATACTTCTTATCATCACATTTAGAGATACAATCCGGGGATAAATTAAAAACAACAGCCAGAATTGGCATGATCGGAAGAGCGTCGTGAAGGGAAGGAGTGTAGATGTCTACATACGTACTTAGCCCGCATTCCAGGCATTCCTGACCAAGCTCTTTACGTGACATAATGCAACACGAGGTTCATTATACCACAGGTCTTGCCGTTTGAGGCGAGCGATCGCGATCGCTCTCGCTCGCCACCGCTCACTCAAACTCGATTTCTAGCGAGCGATTTTCCACTCGCCATATAGAAATTTAATATCACTCGCCTCGAATCTCCCAAAATCTACCATCGAATCAACAAATTCAGCATTTAATCGATTTTGTGTCCCCTCCAAGCGGAGAAAGTCAAAAATTTTAGCGCGCGAAATACATAGATACCGTGCTTTACTTGATTATACCAAATACTTGATTATACCAATGCTTTACTTGATTATACCAAATACTTGATTATACCAATGCTTTACTTGATTATACCAAATACTTGATTATACCAATGCTTTACTTGATTATACCAAATACTTGATTATACCAATGCTTTACTTGATTATACCAAATACTTGATTATACCAATGCTTTACTTGATTATACCAAATACTTGATTATACCAATGCTTTACTTGATTATACCCAAATACTTGATTATACCAATGCTTTACTTGATTATACCAAATACTTGATTATACCAATGCTTTACTTGATTATACCAAATACTTGATTATACCAATGCTTTACTTGATTATACCAAATACTTGATTATACCAATGCTTTACTTGATTATACCAAATACTTGATTATACCAATGTTTTTACTTGATTATACCAAATACTTGATTATACCAATGCTTTACTTGATTATACCAAATACTTGATTATACCAATGCTTTACTTGATTATACCAAATACTTGATTATACCAATGCTTTACTTGATTATACCAAATACTTGATTATACCAATGCTTTACTTGATTATACCAAATACTTGATTATACCAATGCTTTACTTGATTATACCAAATAAGTGATATTTGTGAAAATTCGACCACTCGCCTAGCATCATAGTGAGTGATTAACCACTCGCCTTGAAAATCTAGACGGCAAGGCCTGATACTACCGTCACAGCTACTGTGCATTTGGCGGGGGACTTGAGTAGGCTCAGCCATATTTTATTCTGATAAACAAAGAATAAAACTTGTTCAGTTTTATTTCAAGAGTTCAGTCAGAAATGTAAAAGCAAACAGCAACGATTTCGAGTCAACAAAATCCAAGCAAGGCCTAAATGCAAAAGATTGTTATTCATTTCACTATGTTGATGACAGGAGATACAGCGTACACAGTACGACGGCAACTTTATATACTGCGTCTTGAAGACGACGAGCCTGTGAAAGAATATGCCCTTTATATTCCACCACACGGGAAGTGGAAACCGGGACGGCCGCGCACACGGTACTTACAGTATGTCCAGCTCCTCCTGGGAGATACTGAAGGGATGTTGCATCCAAATAAAATTGTTTCACTTGCCAAGATCGCAATAGTTGGAGAAAGCTTGTATTCGCCTGCTCCGCAGCCGACTGATGATGATAATGATTTTTTATAGAAATGTTGCAGCATGACTTTAATTATAGGCGCTGGAAACCATCGAATTCGGTGTTGATTTGTATTTCCCGATGTATGTTTTTCATTGTAAAGCGCTGACGGTATAGGCCCCCCCGCTTCCGCCCCTTATGTTATTGTGATGTTGATTGTTGATAGTTGTTATAGATGGTGTAGTTATATACTGCGCCAATAAAGTATCATTACAGTTGGAAAAATAATCACAATTTCAAAACTGAACAATATTTGGGTAATTGTGTATCTTTAATAGATGCACTATCTAATCCTGCACATTATGACACCACATTGAATCCAATGTGACCTCAAGAAGTAAAGTTACAAGCAATTGAATAGACGAAGGTCCAGTTTTAACAGTGACAAACTGGCCTATAAACTATATAACTTAAATAAGGCGCAAAAAGATTCCAACAAGCGCAACAAAGAGACAACACAGTTTCTTCAATGAAGCGTTATTTAAAGCAGTTTTATTTCAGTTTTACTTCTCTGTACTTTTCATAACTTTCATTTTATTTGTCAGTTCTTTTGTTTTAGCTTTCTTTTGTTCCTTTTGTATTAAATTAAAGCCAAACGCATAAATTAGCCATTCATCACTCTCAAACCAGATTTGTGGTCTGTGGCGTTTTGAATAGGCCAGTTTGTCACTTTTGAAACTGGACCTTCGTCTAATCAAATGCTTGTAACTTTATTTCTTGAAGTCACATTGGATTCAATGTGGTGTCATAATGTGCAGGAGTAGATAGTGCATCTATTAGAAAAACAAATTTACTCCAATATTTTTTTCAGTTTGGAAATTGTGATTATTTTTCCCAGTGTAAGGATACTTTATTGGCGCAGTATACATTAATATTATTACGGCACGTACAGAGAATCACTAATCAAATGCATGGGCTCATTATTGTATTGCAGTTAAACCACTCGATCCTGCTCTTGTAGCTGAAGTTGAGATGCTTTATTCGACCTATACGAGCAATATGGAAAAGGGGGACGAAATCGCCATTGACGCCATTATTGACACCTACTGCGATAGCCCTATGCACATAATACCTCCTCTGATAGCTGCAAGAGGAAAAGTTGGTAAGTTCAGATACATATCTTGGACAGAAAAGTCTAAAATGGGTTCTTGAGAGGGTTAAAGGGTGGCCTATTGAAGACCGAATTAAAAATACTATAATCATGGAAATAAGTCTTGGAACACTTTTGTGTCAAGAATTGAAAACTGCACATATGCACCCTCTCTTTCCCGTACAATGTTGGGAAATGCCAATGCCTCATTTCAAATATTTAGTTTTAGTTTTGGTTTTGGTTTTGGTCACGTGGTTTCCTATTGTCCTGCCTAACCACTTGAATCATAAGATATCGAACTCATTGTTTCTACCTTTTGTTTAAAACCGAACATTTGTGTCAGTCAGTTTCGGTTTTGGTTTCAGTTTCTTATAAGTGGTGTGAGTCGTAAAATTATTTGATTTGAAGTTACCTACTCTAAGTATACAAAAGAAATGTTTAAATTTCGCAGTGCAATATTCACGAGGAGAGAAATCGAGCATGGTAATCAACATTGAAAGACGTGGTTTACAAAACCGAATAAGCCTTGGCCAATTCACCTGTGAAAAAATATAGACCATCGAAATATTTGCATTCGACATTACAAAAGGGGCCACTATTGTAATTGTATAGGTGCTATAAACAAAATCGATTCATGTCCTTAATCCCATGTACCAGAATCGATGGAAGGCCATTATATGACCTCTAATAACCTAATGACTTTTACTGAAGCAATTTTCAGAAGATAGAGGGGGAAAGAGATTGTGTGGTGGTGTGTGGTGGTGGTGGTGGTGGGGAGGGGGGTTGGAGGGCAAGGGGATATGGGCCGGGAGAGAGAGAAACAGATGAGAGAGAGCATTGGAAGTGAAAGAGAAGGGGGGGGAGAGCTCGAGATGAAGATATCGAATGTAGGGGAGGGGGAAAGGGGTAATTTAGGGAAGAGGTGGTTATATAGGGAGGGGAGCCCCCTCTTAAAGAGGTATGGGTTGTGCTTCCCGGGGATAATAAACTAATTCATAATCAAATCATCTCCATGCATCGTTTATGTTTCATACAAACAAACAAAGCCCCTACCCCGCCCCATCCTTCAATATACGCGCATGTATATGATTTCTAGGCCTAGAACTCGTGAGTGTAATATGCCACCTACCTTCGACAGAGAGCATCAACTGTCGTCCGCGGGATAGATTTCCGATATCAATCATGATAATAATTATGTTAGCACAATAGGCTATTGTATACTTCTGGTTATATACCCTATACTGTGTCCTCCTAGCATAATAGTGTTATGATTGCAGACCAGATCAGCTCTACTTTTTAATCCCTTGATTTTAGGTTTCTGAACAAAAGAGAAACCAAAACTAAATATTTGAAATGAGGGATAGTCTTCAGCAGTTTTACAAAGTGTTTTAACATTGATTCATTCTGCACGGAATTACGACAACGTGTATGGCAAGCCAAGGGGGCCAAAAGCGTGGAACAGCTACGCGTAGCTTCTTTCTCGTTACGAGCAGCTGTTTGACCAATCAAAATAGTCAAATTTAATCACGTGGTTGGGTCGTTAGCTGCGCGTAGTATAGTTATAGGTATCCTCTTTCACAATTATTATCTTGTAATTAATTTACGGAATTAGCATAGATAACGAACGGGTAAAGGAGGCCAAATCACAGCACGTGTCAAGAGAACATGTTGCTAATGCCTGGCTAAAATGACACAAAGCATATTTATTTAGTGTTTCCAAGTTTACAGCGTGTTTTATAATAGCAAGTAACTTTATACTCGGGCTGTATTAGCGGTGCAGGGGATATGAAGGTCAAACAACAACAACTACTGATGTAAAGCGCTGTGTAAAGATATTGCAGGGAAAGCGATATCACATGCCACTGTGTAAATATGGAGAGAGTAAAATGGGTCATCAATTTTTTTCGGAACGGGGGTCCTAAATTTACAAAAGTCGGCGTCAATAAATTGCGGCCCTCGGCATCAAAATGTTATGACCCCCGACACCCACCACCGATACACCGTACCCCCTAGACAGGCTAAAATTGTATTGAAATCAGTCTTTTTGAATGCAATAAACACACTATCTGTAGTCATCTTGTGACTCCCTACATTTTGTCATTATCAATTTATGACCCCCTCCCCTTATTTTTCTTTCCAAAAAGTATGACCCCTATATTTGGGATCCCTTCCGAAGAAAATGATAGCCCCTAAATATAGAACAATCATCATTCTGTTCAGATATTACTTTAATAGCACCTATACCATTTTTTGCTGATATACTACAGATATTTTCATTTACAAAAATTAACAACGTAATATTTGTGAGAGAGGATGTTTACATCAGCTCCACGTGTTTAAAACCGCGAATCTGATTGGTTAATAAGCTGCACGTAACGAGAAAGAAGCTGCGCGTAGCTAGTCCACCCCACGTTCTGAGCCGCTTAGCTTGCCATAAACGTGTACCAAGTGTTCCAAGGACTTTTTTCCAAGATTGTAGTTTGTGTCTGACGTCAAGGCAAAAGGTGCGACGATATGATTGGTTGCTGCTGACTTGCGCAGTACAGCATTTAATTTGGTTGACTGGACGTCACACAGTGTTAGTCCTTCAAGAATGACTCTCGGCTTGAGAAGTAATAGTATTGAGCATGTTGAGGCAATGCTGAAAAAGGGGGTCTTAACAGCCCTACATACGCGTCACCTCCAAAGTTGGAGTGCCCCCCCCCGGGTCAAAAACATGAAAAATCGGAAAAAAGGGTAGCAAAACTGCAATGGCTATAATACGCGGAAATGGAATTTAGGGTATGGAATTTGATGCAAGGAATAAAATCCCTGTTTAGGGTGTGAAAACAGGCGCATGTTACCTGTTTAGGGACGGTATCGTTTTAGCCATGGGTTAAATCCTTGTTTGGGGTGCTTTTCAAAAGTTGATTATCGCGGATGGTGTACAGGCCACAATGGGAGTGACCCCCGGAAGCATCCGCGTGAAAGTAAACACGGATTTAGAGCTATTTAGGGTGGTTTTGAAAAGCAAAACGAGGCCGATCCGCGCGATATTACTAAAAGGGGTGTTTTTAGGGCGATTCTTGCTTTGGGTAGTTTTTTTATACCCAATTAACGGACATTAGTGGTGACATATTTATCAAGTTATTCAGCACAAAAGAGTGGTTTCATGTATATGGAGAAACTGACACGAGTTTGAATTACTGATTACACTAGTTTTAAGTTTCCGTAAACTGCCCCAAATATTCAAATGGTTAGCATTTAAATTTCTTAATACCTTATATTAATTTTACTGGAAAATTAATTATGCTTGACTTTCCATAACTTAACAAAATTTTTGATTTTTTTTAACGGGAGTTGCAATATATATAATGCATTTTCACTCGTTTAAAAATCAAAGGTCATCTGGGGCCAAATCTTAGAATTTCATTTTCTGGACATCTGTAAGGAGTACGGGACTCAAACTTGGTGACAACAAACCTCATGACCAGGGGAAATTTTTTGGAACATAACATTTGCAGGGGTCAGATACCTCCACAACACCAACATGCCCCAACTAGGTTTGTGGTCTATGACCACCATTTGCCACTAGTTCACTTTACCTTGTTATTTTATCTCAAAATGGACATTTCAACATTTTGAGTATAATATATTTAAAAGTTGAAGGAAATCGTAGGCCTACATTAAGCATGTTAAGCCCGGGGGGCACGTCCATAACGGATATGCATCATGTGCCTCGGGATAGACCCCCTATTTCAAACAGGCTTGTACGTACCCAATGACTCCCTTTGTGTCATTGTCCTACCTAATACCCAATGACCCCCTTAAAAATGCAGGTACTCAATGACCCCCCTTTTTCTATTTACTGCTATATATGACCCTTTTATTCCTAAAGTTAGGTGGTATTTGTGATCTCCTCCAGAAATAATGGGATTTTCCAATTCATCATCCAGTTGCTTCCAATTTGATTCAAGTTCCCAAGGTGGCCAAGTTCCTTTTTCGCAGTTTTCCGGTACTTATTTACGTATGTGTACTCAATGACACCTTTTTGGTAATCTTGTACCCAATGACCCCAAGTTTACAGTTTGTTACCCCAATGGTCCCTTTATTTAAAGTTTCATACCGAATGATCCCATTTTTATGTGTACTGAATGACCCCATATTTTTGTAATTGTACAATTGACCTGAAAGCCCCCTACTTGCCACCCCCCCCCCTATGGCCGAGGCACATCCCTCCCCCGGGACATAAAGGCTTGATTGTTTGGTTTTATAGCTCCCTCTATCGACTTATTTTTTTTTCCATAAATGCAGCAATGAGTGATAGGTACCGTACTTGGCTGGGTATTAACGCTAAGATAGCCGACAAGTATGAGTTCACCATCACATCCGTCAGCCAATACGGCAACAGCGTCATATGTACCGGAATCTTTAAAGGATACGTGCATGGTCAAAGTAACCCTGCGTTTTGTGCCGAGTAAGTATAGACAGCAGCCAATAAGTAAAATGGTGAACTTGAGCGAAAGAAGTAAAATAATTAGGAAGTACGAGTACGGTAATAGTAAACCTCATCAAAATACCAAACTGGATTCATTGGGCCCACTGACTGGACCACTGGGAAAAATAGCCCAGGTTCTATTTCCAAGCCCGTTTCCAAGCAAGAAACAAAAGGTCAAAGGTTTACAAGTAGGCCTATTTTCTGGTGCAAGTTTTCAATTTACACGATGAAATATTCACTTGCATGAAATATTGCTCCGTGTAAATAAGCTATAGCCTATGCGTGGCATAATCATGCATAACTCGCAAACGCAAACTTCGGAATCAACTGAAATTTTGAACAAAATACGCTTTTTTCGTGGCTATTTACCATTAATGAGGACGATAGGTCTAGGATCACGAAATACTTCTTTAAGTTGTCCTCTTTAGAGGGAAAGAAAGAACAAAATATCCAAAAGGGATGGTAATTTTTCCGTCCCGATGAAATTAAGATGTGTAAAAAAAAATCCTGTGGGACCCCTTGCCGACTGCTCTGGTTATGCCTACGCCCCCTTTTCAACAAAATAAATAAATAATCCTGGTCACATTGCTATAAGAATTTTGAAATTGTCTCTCTCTCTCTCTTAATCAACAGATACCTGAAAGTGTTTGTGCGCGATCCTGCAGGCCATCTTAAACAGTGCGTCGACGTAATCGATGAGAATAAGAGTAACTGTTCAGCATAATCGGTGACGAATATTGATCTGTCTTCAATCGACCTGGACCAAGGATCGGACACTCTGTAGGCCTATTCGCCGTAGAAATTCGCTGTCGAAGTGACGTAATAATCGGATTAACGATGTAGTGCAGGGGATCTATTCAAAATTGTATTCATCCATTGCTATGGTAGCTAATCCGATTAATTACGTCACTTCGACAGCGAATAGTGATGTATAGGATTAATTACTATTCGCCGTAGAAGTGACATAATCGTATTAACTACCATAGCAATAGGTGAAAATAATTTTTGAATACATCGCCCTGCACTACAAACAGATTGTATTAATCACCTGGATTCCAACGTAGAATAAAACGCAGATGCTACTGATTTTACCTCATGTCTAAGTCCATGCAACGCGCCCAATTTTCAGGACGAAAAAGTCTCATTTTGAAAGTAAAGTCATGATGTATGGATGTAGTGATCTTTAATCTACCAAAATATATGTTTTTGGGCAACTATAATATTTGGGGAGCACAAAAAACAATTAAAGGGAGTCTCCGGCAATCACAACATTATTCCTTATATGTTAGAAAAATAATTATCAAGCACGAATCACATGGTTTTATTTAAAACAAACTCATAGTGACTATAAAAAGGAATAAAAACATCCGTTTCTCAACACGCGATATTCAAAATTCCCAGGCGCCGAGTGCAATGACGTCCCAGTAATACAATGAAGGTTGACGACAATTGAACACAAATAACCATTACGCCATTGCACTAGTGCAGGGCGATATATACAAAAATTGTATTCATCTATTGCTATGGTAGTTAATCCGATTATTACGTCACTTCGACAGCGAAAAGGAATCGAATATTCTACGTGGAATACTCGGAGTTTGTATGAATATTATAATTAATGAATATAATATAATAATATAGCCTATTGGTTTTTCTTTTGAGAGTGTTTATAGTGGCTGTATACGGCAAGGTTATAATGAAATAACAATTGATTTCGCAGTACTTATACGCTAATATACTCTAAATAACGGATAATCTGGCTCACTATAAACACGCTCTTAAAGCAAAGTATTCTAGAGCCATAATGTGTGATTTGCTTCACAGCGACGCCCTCAATTTTACTCGGATTTCTACTTTTTGCATAATTATAATGCCCAGTGGTATACTAAAATACCACGTAAAAAACTAAGCCTGAAGTGCTTTAATAACAGTAAAATTTAACTTTTTGTATTAAAACCGGGTCGACCCGGTTTTATTCAGAGTTCAGCGATCGAGTACTTGCTTACATGTACCGTGGATGTCAGCTTGTAATATGTACACACGTCGAGCGCGATGCTCCGTGCAGTTACATGTAATACGATCGGTGAGCGTAGTACACCCATTGTAGGCGTTGGAATGAATCGCAATTTTCTTCGTTATACCTCATTTGTTTGGCTCGAAATTAAAAGGGGTTAAATGTGATCAGTGAAAACAAGCATTTAAATAAGAATCTATTCTTTATGCAAATCACACATTATTGCTTTTGAAATTCCGACTCGCTTTTTAGAAATGGGTTCTCATGCCATAAAAGTATAATTTCAGCCACATTACTGATGTAGGATATGTAGATAATTCGCTTTAGACCTACACTTAAAGGAGTATTTCGTGATCCTAGCATCCTCTATTTATGTCATTTTTCATTAGATATCCACGAAAAAAACCTATTCCCAAAATTTCAGTTGATTCCGATTTTGCGTTCGCGAGTTATGCATGATTATTACATTGTTCCATAGACAATGCGTTTGTAATTTCGTTCTGGTGCACCAGAACGAAATTCAAATTTCACGATATCTTTGCTAAACGAATTAATCTGCAAGAAATATTTTGTACATAAACATTATGAAGCCAGAGGTTTCCAGTGATATAAAAATCTCAACATTTTTTGAGAAAAGTGGGGGGATGAGGCTGCGGATCACGAAATGCCCTTTTAATTTAAAAAATAATGGTAAACTTATAAATAAATCACGTGTCTTGCCTTAGGACACAAACTAAGACACCCTGAGACAATTTCGAGACGCTTTCCTGGACACCTTGTGGGTACTAAAGATGACGCCTACTATCCAACTTCCTTAGAGGCTGTGCAATTATGAGCCATTCATGGTGAGAGGGTAAAATTGGAGGGAGGGGGGAAATTTTGGCGAGCCGAAGGGGGGGGGGGGCAATTTTGGGCAAGCCGAGAGGGGGCAAACGATTTTTGGCACACATCCATGGGCGCCTTTAAGATTGTGGTGGCAAATTGTTCGTAAAGCTGACACGAATCATAAAAGGAATAGTTTTGCCTATTAACAAGGGGGTGACACTAAATTCACGGTTGTTCTATTAGCAACGCAAAACCTATGAAAAATTCCGCTGGTTTACTAACTAGAAAGTGAGGCCAGTTATCGATCCGTTATGAATAATTCATGTTCGACCCCTTGGATCATGTTAATTGATATTGGCAAATAACAACGTTGTTAGTTTTGCGAACTTTGCCTGTTCAATGAGAGTATAGCGCGCCCCAATACATCTGGGCACAAACCAGGCGAAAACGATCCAGTTTAATGAAATGGCGGACGGATATTCCCATCAGGCACCAGTGATATGTTTTGTTCAAAGAAAGTCTACTAATTTGATATGAAATGACATTTTGCAATAGCAAAGTCAAAATTAGGACTTAAGGTCAATAATATGAAGGAAATACGTGACAGAGGCAAGGTGTGAAACACAAGTAAGCCTAGTATTTGAAGTTAAAATAACCGATACCCGACCTGACCTTCCATAGCTTTCCATCATGGCGCCTTATTCGTCTTTATGTATTTCTATATGCTCTCAAGTAAAATAAAATACCAATCTGCACTAAACAGACAGAATGTTACTTGGTTCCCAGCATGAATTATTGATTTTATACGGAGGTAAAGAAATACACAGTTGCCTGCAAGCCGTGCACCATACTCCAAATACTTCGGTAAATCTGAATAATGGCCACATGTTGATATATCATGTGTTCGGGAAATCACGTGGCAACATTTTAAGATTTCAGACTTGTTTACTAGTTAAATTGTCATTTGTACTATTGATTATTTATCTTTGTTAATTAATATATCTTTTAAATGCTGATAAATCGTGGTTGGCTGCCCATATTATATGTTAAATTCAATGTTTTATGAATATAATTCTACCACGCAGAGGGGGTCACACAGCATAATTTTACACTACACGATTTAGCTAGATTTGGAGCTCTGCACTTCAAATTCACGTCAATTTCAAAGTTTATACACTTCTTCTTCTTCTTCTTCTTAAAGCTTTCCTCCCATGACACAGGTAGGTCCTGGAGATAGCTGCCTAGCCACTATGCTTCGCCACTCAGCTCTGTTGTTTGCCATCCGACCGGCTTCTACTACGGATTGGATTCCCACTGCACTGCAGTTTGCTTTGATGTTGTCCATCCAGCGCATTGGGGTCTTCCTTTAGGTCGTTTCCTGGGATTCTTCCTTCTAATACGATTTTAGGGTATCTGGATGGAGGCATTCTTTTCACATGGCCATAGTAGGACAGCTGTTTTGCACGGATCTTGTTCATTACAGTGCACTGGTAGTCAAGGGTGTCTCTGATTGAGGTGTTCCTAATCCTGTCCCTTCTAGTAACACCCAGGATTTTTCTCAGACAAGCCATTTCAAATACCAGAAGTCGCTGCTCATCACGTTTTTTGATTGTCCAGGCTTCAGAGGCATAGGTTGCTATAGAAAGCACCAGTACTTTGTACAATTCCAATTTTGTTATGGTGGATATTTCTTTGGATTTCCAGATGGGGTTGAGTTTTTGCATGATGCCCATGGCCAAGCACTTACTATACTTAATTACTATATTTAATATAATACTTATTTTTTTGTTATAACAAACTGGAACACGAAATAAACTAGCTTATTACCTATACAGAAAGGGGATTTGTACACATTCACTCAGCAATTTGACATGCCTGACGCATCAAGACATTCTCTGTCTGGATAACATGCCTGTCGCCCTCAATACGTCTGGGCACAAATTTAAATAACAATACGCTATTTACATATGAATGCGGCTTCATGCTAATTTCTAGTGCCGCTTCCAGGCCTATTCCGTGCTATTAATAATGTGTTCACCGGCTGAGATAGATGGCATATAAGGTCAAAGGCCATTAGGTAACAAGTTCTATACCGTTTTTTGAATCTTATGTCAAGACGGGCAATTTGACACCATATTTGCCAAACTGTTATGTATAACCAAAATGGTGACATTATACTAAAAAATGAGGTGTTTGTACGAGAACACCATAACAGCAAGTCGTAGATAGCACAAACTATACATTTTTAATACATTGTACATCTTCAGTTGATACCAGGTTAATGTTACAACTATCTTCAGTTGATAACAGGTTAATGTTGCAGCTATCCTGAGTTGATAACAGGTTAATGTTACAGCTATCTTCAGTTGAGTGGCTGTTTATTATTATTATTATACTTGATAGCAAGTTAATATTACATATATCTCCAGTTGACAGGAGGGTTATGGCACAGCTATCTTTAGTAGGAAGCAGGTTAATGTTACAGCTCTTATCAGTTGATAGCAGGTTAATATTACAGCTATCTTCAGTGGATAACAGGTTAATGTTACAGCTATCTTTGGTTTATAGCAGGATAATATTACAGCTATCTTCAGTAGATAGCAGGTTAATATTACAGCTATCTTTAGTAGGTAGCAAGTTAATATTACAGCTATCTTCAGTAGATAGCAGGTTAATGTTACAACTATCTTCAGTAGATTGTAGGTTAATGTTACAGTTATTTTCAGTAGATAGCATGTTAGAGTATTTTCAGTTGATAGTGGGTTAATATTACATCTATCTTCAGTAGATGACATGTTTAATGTTTCAGCTATTGATAGCAGATTATTGTTACAGCTATCTTCAGTTAAAAGCAGATTAATGTTACAGCTATCTTCAATTAAAAACAGGTTAGTGTAACAGCTTTCTTATATTAGATTAACCTATTATATTAGGTTACTGTTACAGTTTCTTAGCAGGTTAATGTTACGGCTGTGATTGGTGGATAGCAATTAATGTTACAGCTATCTTCAATTGATATCAGGTTCTATCTTCAGTTGATAACAGGTTAATAATACAGCTATCTTTAGCCCCAAATGCCGTTCTCTCTCTCTCTGTGTGGTGGTAAACCAACTTTGGTTGATTTTTATATTGGTGATAATCTTGTGAAATCTGTCAATGATGATCCTCAACGGTTCCTTGGGTCGCTGGTTACGTTTTATGGAAAAGAAAAAGAAATTTATGAACATATTGTCTCTAAACTTAACGGTAAATTAACCAACATAGATTCATCTTTGATTCGCAATGAGTACAAATTGGCCATATACATCCGTTACTGCCTTCCATCATTGAGATTCTGTTTGACAGTCCATGATCTTACTAGTTCAAATCTCAAGCTTTTGGACCGCAAAGCTGAGCAGTTCCTGAAAGGCTGGCTAGGGATTCCAAAACATGGTGCTAATACAGCCTTGTTGCACATGTCACGAGGTCTTCACATCCCACGCATTTCGGATGTATATCGCCAAGCTCACTGTGCCTCATACAGTAGATCAAGATGCAAAGCTGATCAAATAACAAACCTGGCTCTGGACCTTAAGCTCCAACGTGAATCTTTCTGGGTTCGTAAAATTTCCATAACTAAAGAATGCGAAAACATCCATTCCCTGGCTATCAGTAACCCCGAAAATACCATATGGGGTAAAATCAAACCTCAGGTTAAACAAAACCTGAAGGTTGAAACTGATAACTATTGGAAATCTGTTGTTGAGCCCCTCTTGAGCCAGGGGGACATCCCTAAGCTGTTGGAAAAATGTGAAACCGATTTAACCTGGAAATCATTGATATATTCTTTACCCAAAGGTGTGTTAAAATTCGCTATTAACGCCTCCATAGATACCCTGCCTTCCTTTACAAATTTAAAACGCTGGGGCAAAAGACTTTTTGACACCTGTCCCCTCTGTAAGGGTAAAGGTACCTTACTGCACATACTCAATAATTGCCAAAATATGCTAGATCGATACTTATGGAGACATAATAATGTTATTCGTATATTTTTATCCACATTCAAAGAGGCTGAATCATTTAAGTGTGGCAATCTACAAGTCTATGCCGACATTGAAAATAATACCATCGGTGGCGGTACAATACCGCCCAACATAATTGCCACATCCCAAAAACCCGACATTGTTTTATTTTGGCCGGCAGACAAGCGAGTCATTCTATTTGAACTGTCGGTGCCATTCGAGCCGAACATTGGTAAAGCCAACTCTATCAAACATGATCGGTACGCTTCCCTTGTTTCCGACATTACCGACGCCGGGTATGATTGCTAGTTAATTGCCATCGAAGTCGGCTCTAGAGGCTTGATTGACACCGACAACAAAAATAGGCTGACTCGTTTGTCAAAACAACTTAATACCCCAACAAAATTCAAGGTATTGAAAGACCAAATTACCAAATCTGTTCTCATGTCATCTTACTCAATCTTCAACTCAAGACATGAGCCAAAGTGGAATGTCCAAGAAGTCATATAACTTTTTTCTCACCGCCATGATGTATTTCCTAATTGTTTATGTGTATATTTTGCTGTTTGTAATTGTGTTTACCCTTGCCTGAGATCGGTATGGATCTCAGTTGATCTTGGGGTTATATGTTCTTCTTCTTTTGTTAATAAAGATGATTTAATAAAAATAGCAGGTTAATGTGACAGCTATCTTCAGTTGATAGCAGGTTAATATTACAGCTATCTTCAGTAGATAGCAGGTTAATATTACAGCTATCTTCAGTAGATAGCAGGTATAATATTACAGCTATCTTCAGTTGATAAAAGGTTAATATTACAGCTATCTTCAGTAGATAGCAGGTTAATGTTACAGCTATCTTCCGTAGATAGCAGGTTAATGTTACAGTATCTTCAGTTGATAGCAGGTTAATGTTACAGCTATCTTCAGTTGATATCAGGTTAATGTTACAGCTATCTTCAGTTAAAAGCAGGTTAGTGTAACAGCTATCTTATACTTATATTATACTTATATTAGGTTACTGTTACACAGTTTCTTAACGGGTTAATCTTCAGTAGATAGCTAGTTAATGTTACAGTATCGTCAATTTATAGCAGGTTGATACGGTATTACAGCTATCTTCAGTTGATAGCAAGTACAGGTTAATGTTACAGCTATCTTCAGTAGATAGCAGGTTAATGTTACAATGTCTGCAGTAGATAGCAGGTTAATGTTACAGTATCTTCATTAGATAGCAGGTTAATGTTACAGCTATCTTCAGTAGATAGCAGGTTAATGTTACAGCTATCTTCAGTAGATAGCAGGTTAATGTTACAATATCTTCAGTAGATAGCAGGTTAATGTTACCGCTATCTTCAGTATATAGCAGGTTAATGTTACAGCTATCTTCAGTAGATAGCAGGTTAATGTTACAGTATCTTCCGTTGATAGCAGGTTAATGTTACAGCTATCTTCAGTTGATATCAGGTTAATGTTACAGGTATCTTCAGTTAAAAGCAGGTTAGTGTAACAGCTATCTTATACTAGATTAACTTATATTAGGTTACTGTTACACAGTTTCTTAGCAGGTTAATGTGACGGCTGTGTTTGGTGGATAGCAAATTAATGTTACAGCTATCTTCACTTGTTATCAGGTTCTATCTTCAGTTGATAACAGGTTAATAATACAGCTATCTTTAGTTGATAGCAGGTTAATATTACAGCTATCTTTAGTTGATAGCAGGTTAATATTACAGCTATCTTCAGTAGATAGCTGGTTAATGTTACAGTATCGTCAGTTTATAACAGGTTAATACGGTATTACAGCTATCTTCAGTTGATAGCAAGTACAGGTTAATGTTACAGCTATTTTCAGTTGATAGCAAGTACAGGTTAATATTGCAGCTATCTTCAGTAGATAGCAGGTTAATGTTACAGATATCTTCAGTAGAAAGCAGGTTAATGTTACAGCAATCTTAAGTATAGATAACAGGTTAGTGTTACAGCTATCTCCAGTAGCGATATAGTGGCTTTGGTATAGATATCGGGTCATCTGTTACAGTATCTTCGGTAGACAGCTGATTAATGTTACGGCTATCTTTCTTTCCGAAAAGAAACCTGTAGAATTTACAGTAAAATACTGGCAGCAATTCTGCCAACAATTTACAGGAATAAAGGTTTTGACTGTACATTTTACATGTTTAGTAACAAAACTGTAAAATTTACAGTTGTGCGATGTAGAAAAAAGTGTTATGGAAAGATGCACATTTTACATTTCGGGCAGGTCAATAGGCATATTTTCTTCTCAACACATTGCCAAGCTATGCAATAACTCCCAAATGTACATTATTTTGCAGTGTATTGAGTTTGTTCTTTTTATAATATCCTGTACCCGGTAATTTGTTGGCAGAATTGCTCTCAGTGTTTTACTGTTAAAATTACAATAATTTTTTACAGTGTACAGCGTCTGGTTGCGCCTGTTAAATCTGGCAGCAGTTGAGTTATTATTATTATCGGTATTTTATTTTTCACATATCGTGGCCAAACGGCCAAATTACATGTAAAATTACAATTTGAACATACATATAAGCATTAAAAATATTAAACACTTTAAGAACTTTTAAAAGACATCAAAATTGCATCTATAGGGGAAAAAAGTATTAGATCAGATAAGCACCATATTGCACACAAATATTAATTTAACCAAAATACTATTGCACTATGAAAAACATCAAAATATACTAAAATTCAAAACATGTTTAATATTATAACATTTGCACCAGACTATAAAAAGCAATCATGGCAATGGAGAACAATCCCAAGAGGAGATTACTGATTTTAAAGATTAACAAAATATGGGATACGGCTCAGCCGAAAGCGCTCGGTCCTGGCACGGAAATGGGAAAAATTGTGGGAGTTGTGCAAATTGCGACCATGACTCTCAAGTCTGGTAGGAGGGATTAATGACTGTTCGTTCATTTTTAGGTAGCTCTTCAGCAAACCTACGACAGTGCACCACCCTCCTATCAGACAGGGAGTCAAGTTTACAACTAACCAGGGCATCATGATATGAACTGTAATCTCCTCCCAGGATTGTTCTACAGGCTTTCTTTTGGATAGACTCGAGTTCTTTGGATTGTTTAACATAAATACTGGAATGCCACACAACACTAACGTAATCAAGAACCTCTTGAGGGACCTTAGCATAAACAACCTCTTATTGGCCTTTTTAAGCATGTTATTAACCTGTATGTCCCACTTGAGGTTGTTCTGAAGATAAATACCAAGGACCTTAGCATCCATGACGTATGACAGTGGTTCTGTACTGATTCTCAAGTCGCCAGCCTGGGGTTTGTTTTTACTGAAGCAAACCTGGAGGCCCTGACATTTGGAGGGATTTAATTTGAGCAAAGTACCCTTGGACCACTCAGTAAACTGATCAAGATCAGATTGTAAAAAGCTGGAGGGTTGTGATCCATTTACATTCTCTGCAAATGTCAGGTCATCCACGTATTTCCAACAACTAGAAGTGAAATTTTGAGCAGCATCATTTATGCGAATTTGAAAACCAATGGGCCGAGTTTCGTGCCCTGAGGGACTCCTCCATGAAGTGAAACATAGTCTGAAAGAGTGTCATTCAACGAACACATTGCTGCCTATCATGAAGGAAATCACAAATCCATGGAACGATGGACCCACGGACTCCCAAGTCGATTATCTTATCAACAAGGATGGTATGATCGACCAAGTCAAACGCTTTGGAAAAATCCGTTAGGACCACCGTTCCAACATTGTGACTTCCTTCTGCACCTTGATGCAGATGGTGAAGAAGGCTAACAAAGAAATGGGATGTCGAGACACCTTTAACATTGCCAAATTGGCGTTTATCAATTTTATGCTGAATATCATCGAGGACCCACCCTGCAACAAAACCTTCTGCGACTTTAGCAAAAACAGAGGTGAGTGACACTGGTCTCAGTTTTTCAATAGTGGGGGCAGTTGCTTAGGAATAGGCACAACTATTGCTTGTTTCCACTGTTTGGGAACCTTACCTTCTGAGTAACTTCAACAGTTAGGGGTACACTCAGTTCATAGGCGAACTCTTTTACCAGCCGAGGAGGAATTTGATCGGGACCTGCGGCTTTGGCCTACTTTAGTTTGCCAAGGTCAGCAAAAACCTCTCACGGATACAACTGAGGAGGTTTTTCTGCAGGTAAGTAAACAGGCAGATGACTACAATTTAAAGGGTCAAGGCCCTCAAATACCTGAGCAAACTTGGTATTGATGGCATTAGCTTTACTTTTCAAGTCAGAATCCTCAATACCCGTGATGTCCATGTTGAGCTTAGTCTTACTGGAATTGGTAACAACTTTTATCTGTTGGTGCCATTTTTTGGATTCAGTTTTCTGTAAATTCCTGATCCTATTAGCACGGTATTTGACTCTTTGGCCTTTTTTTTATTTCACGTTGAACTTGATTTCTCAGTTTACGCCACAGCTCATGGTAATCTGATGCAAAAGCATCTTGTCGTTGAGAAATCAAGCTTTTAATGCGGCTTGTAAGCCATGGCTTATCATTTAGTGCATTTTTGATTTAACAAGAGGAAAACACAAGTCAATAGCCTGTTCGAGCTTTTCATAACACATTGCATTTTTCTTGAGTATCACCACATCTGTCGTGGTGGGCACTTTTTTTAACAATTTAATTTGTATGTTGACCAAGCTGGAATAAGTTCAAAGCTGTATGTCAGTTGGATGATGTTGGATACGCATATGCAAAAACTGCTTCCAGAATCTGAGTTTTCAAGTTAAAGACTGAAAACAGTATGTGAACACCCCCATCAGATCCTGATCTTGGACCCACACCCCAAAAGCTCGTAATCCAGACTCACGTAATGGTCGAGAAACACGCATCTTTTTGTTTTGGCATACTGTCGTATGACGATTTTTGGGCAAAATGAGTTATATGAACTTTCAAAATCTATGAATGAAACTCCGGGGGGTCACTCCCATTGTGGCCTGTACACCATCCGCGATAATGAAAACGCGTAAAAAGGGTAGTTTTTCGTGGATATGCACGATACGCGCGTAACGTGTTTAGGGTGTCAAAAACAAAAAGGGTATCAAAATTGCAATTGCTAATACGCGGAAATGAAACTTAGGGTATGAAATTTGATGCAAGGAATAAAATCCCTGTTTAGGGTATCGTTTTAGCCAAGGGTTAAATCCTTGTTTAGGGTCCTTTTCAAAAGTTGATTATCGCGGATGGTGTACAGGCCACAATGGAAGTGAACCCCCCCGGGATGAAACTCTTTATATTCACAAAGTTTTGAGACCAAACGTAATTAGTTAATGAGACATGGCACTCATTAGTATGATACGACATGGTTTTATGTAACACCCCCTAAATGTTCATTCTGTGTTTTGGCATACAGTCGTATCATAGTCGTATCATGATACGTCGCCATAGGCAGTTGCCTGTTGTTTCGACATACTGTCGTATCACGTGGCGTATCATACCGGGTGTCCCCCAAAAAGGTTACATGTAGATTTTTGAAAATAATCTTAATGTTAACAAATATAAATATCCTTTTCATGACATAATCTATGTACCCTCTACTAGTACCCCTGTGAGTGTCATGTTCACAACCTATGTGCTTAGCCCGCATTCCAGGCATTCCTGATCAAGCTCTTTACGTGACATAATGCAACACGAGGTTCATTATACCATCGTCACAGCCACCGTACATTTGGCAGGGCACTTGAGTAGACACAGCCATAGCATGGCAGATGCAGTATTTAATAATCTGATAAACAACGAATAAAACTTGTTCAATTTTATTTCAAGAGTTCAGTCAGAAATTTAAAAAGAAACAGCAGCGATTTCAAGTCAACAAAATCCAAGCAAGCCTTATACATATATGCAAAAGATTGTTTTTCATTTCACTACACCAGGCACAAAAAGAAACTCGTCAGTATTCATCCTTGCTGTTCAATAACTTGATAATTTTGGATTATTCTGAAATATACATTTTGTTAATTGGATTTTGCTGTCTCATTTGACACCCTGTCGTGAAAACCGAGCAAGATTTGACCAAGATATGCGCCTCCAAAGCCCAAAATCAAAAGTTGCATTTTCAACGATTTTCAATGGGAACGCATCGTTGTATTGCACACAAGCACCACGGGCCAATCAATGAAGCACACAGTGTAACAGGCACAATTGAATCGTTAAAATTGCAACTTTTCATTTTGTGGTTTGAGAGTTTGGAGGCGCATAAATCTTGGTCGATACTTGCTCAATGTTCACGAACAGGATGTCAAATGATAACAGAAAAGTCCAATTAACAAAATGTATATTTCAGAATAATCCAAAATTATCAAGTTATTGAACAGCAAGGATGAATATAACTGACGAGTTTCTTTTGTGCCTGGTGTATGTTGATAACAGGAGATACAGCGTGCAGAACTGCTTTCATCAAAAACGTGTTCTTATCAAGTAACCATTTCCTATTTCCTTTATTTGTTACCATCAAAAGAGTCAAGAAGCTGCAAAATGATTTTATTTTCAGTATACAATATTTAATTTTTCAATATGTTTCTTTTGTGCAATAAGTTCAACAATGAAAAATAAGAGAAACATAAAAAGTAATAAAGAAAAAAATCTGAAAACAAAAGTGTGCTTAACACCCATGTCATCTTGCGCTCATAAGTTAAGTCGCTTTTAAGATACGGAATTGAAACTTTGCAAACAGTTAAAAGAAGGATGGATAAATAATATCTGAAAAAATGACATTGTTTTGTTGTACCATCACAAAATGCGGTTCATTTTCTACATGTAACCTTTTTATTGGACACCTTGTACATGTATTATATTAATACATAGGTTGTCAAATTGTGCATATTCTGGCATACTGTCGTATGAGTTTGCAGATTAATTCTAATTTGTGAATGAATAAAAAGTTTGTATTATGTTGAGAACAAAGACAAATATATTATTGATTAGCCTATATTCTTTGATAATAATAAACATATTTTACTTTGGTGCTCTCCAGTGGGTCTTTAAAATTGGGAAAACTTTAAACGCGATTTTCTCAAAACTGCATGTATCGTCATACGACAGTATGGCAAAACAGCGACGAAATATTTTTAAATATTTCGTCGATATTTCATTATTTTTATATTTTTAAATATTTCATTGATTAAAATCAATGTAACCAAAGATTTGAAAGTTGCAGTAAAATCTATAATGGAAGGAAATCTGTGGAATGATATCTGAGTGTGTTTGTATTGTTGTAAGTGCAACTTTCAAATCTCGACCTCACTATATTAAATTGTCCGGGTTTTTTTTATTGTTTTCTGGGCTATTGTATCAAATGAGGTGTCAAAATGCGCAGAAATAAATTCTGCTTCCGACGCATTTTACAGATTTGTTATACAATAGCCCGTTTTTGAATAATGGCCATTATTTAAGGGGTAATTACTTTTTGAGATGTTTATTAATAGAGCAACAATTCAGCAGTAAGCTTATAATCAGAGTCAAACACAAAATAATTTTATTCATGCTGAAAGTTTTAATTACCATAAATCCTGAAGAAGAAGAAATTATTTGAAAGTCATTATCCTAAAACTTCACATGCATGCTTTAAAATCATAATACGGTATACGATTTCTCTCAAATATTTTGTTGTTGTTGTTGTTGTTATTCTTTCATAAAAATGATAAAAAAACGTTTCATAGCTGAGGAAATTACATTGGAATATCCACCATTTTACACAGTAACGGACCCGGAAGGTATCGACCCTTTGGTCCTTATGCACAAAACAAGTTAGACCAGGTCTAACGTTAGACCTTGTCTAACCACGGAGGTTAGAATAAGGGAGGGTCCTCTTTTCCTGCTTTGCAAAGTCCTAAAGTTGAACTGCAGCAGGATCTACAATAATAAAGAATAAGGTATGTAAATACCAAAAAGTTCCTTCTCCGTAAGACTAATCTCAATGGTCAGACCAGGTCTAAAGTTTTCGCAATTGAGATGATAATAATTACTGCAAAATGCTTTAGTTTCCCCACAAACAATGAATCTAGCTGGTTCTAATTAGGTGCAAGTTGAGCCATGAGTAAATATTACTAATATGCCCCTATAAAATAAAACAGCTTTGAAAAAAAAAATCGAATTCCATTTTGAAAATCGTATTATGACTTTAATCAATAGAATGTTTCATTGATAAAATTTAGAAGGTTCCCATTACATTTTTTCAGGAGAATGCGATTGATTTGGTGCAAACTGGTTATTTATTTGCTGACCACTTGTGGGCCACCGTGGGATATGTCACACCTGTATGTAGGGGGAGGGGCCATTACAATGTATTAAAGAATGTATAGTTTGTACCATCTACGACCTGTTGTTATGGAGTTATTGTACAAACACCTCATTTTGGGGTATAATGTCACGATTTGACCTTTGACCTTGTATGCCATCTATCTCAGGCGGTGAACACATTATTTATAGGCAACTTTTCCTTTTATGATTCGTGTCAGCTTTACGAACAATTTGTCACCACTTTTTTTTGTTGAAAATCAGAGAAAGTTGAAATTTTAATCCCCGCACAGTGTCAACACCCTGTATTATAAATATTTTTCCATACAGCTCTATACTCCGTTGAAATCAATATTCTATTATTGACACAGATAAAGAAAGTTTACATATGCATTGTGTTATAGGACTTGCACCTGGAACTTAACTGATTGGGCTAAACGTGTTCCTTTATACCTATAAAGTATAATTGTAATTCTCAAAATTAAATATATCACAATTTTTACTTTGGATTTCAAAATCTTTACTTAAAAATGCAGTAAAAGATATCCACAGCAAGCTGCAAGGCCCTGCTAATTAGTGTATTGCTTTTCGAGTTAGTGTACTGGAAACAAAACCCTGGTTTTACCTGAAAACAAATCGATTTTTCTTGTAATAGAAACATCATATGGGGAACTAGAGCATGCACAAATCGTAATAATGTGTAGAATATAGAAACTCTGTGGTATCTCATATGATAGTCATGGTATGCTTAGCCTGAGTCGCTCGGCCTATCGCGAACGAAATCGCCATGCGTAGCTGTTGTGACATTGTACCCAAAAAAAGCCCAAACTATACATTATTTTAATCCTTATGATAAGACGAGTAAGTTGGTATAAAAAGATCGGAGCATTTTTAATTTTTATACCCCTGTATGACCTCCCGCCATGGCTTAAATCCAAAATGGCTCTACATGGATGGGACAAAGTGGAACGTATAGGAAACAGACCCCACTCAGAACTTAGCAATACAAATATATCCGGCCATAGTAAACATCTCAAAAAAAGTAACTAACCCCCTTAAATAATGGCCATTATTCAAGAACGGGCTATTGTATTACAAATGTGTAAAATGCGTTGGAAGCAGAATTTATTTCTGCGCATTTTGACACCTCATTTGATACGATAGCCCAGAAAACAATAAAACACCGGTCAATTTAATGTAATGAGGTCCAGATTTGAAAGTTGCACTTACAGCAAATTTCTACAATACAAAAACACTCAGATATCATTACACAGATTTCCTTCCATTAAACTGAATACAAATCAATAGAATTTACTGCAACTTTCAAATCTTGGGTTACATTGATTCAAATGTACGCGGTGACGTCAATATTTAGTCAATTGCTACAAATGAGATGTCAAAATGTGCAGAAATAAATTCTGCTTCCAACGCATTTTACAAATTTGTAATACAATCGCCGGTTTTTTATAATAATAGACATAATTTAAGGGGGTTAGTTACTCTTTTTGAGATGTTTATAACGATGTCTAGCATGTACCAGGCCCGGGTACCAGGATATAGGCCCTATAAGTGGTTTTGACAATGAAGGCACACCTGAAGCTGCGGATGCATTTCTGTATTGTCCTTTCTACATTTCACTTTCCATCTGGCCTGATAAATGGGGCATAGCGGAACGACCTTTTCAAGTTCACACCATACCATTCAACAATACTGCATTTTTGTGACTTTATTGATGTCATTTGTTAGTTGCAGTCCTATAAGGAAAGAATATCAGCCAAAGTTTATTATAATGAAAGACAGATAAAAACACTATAGTTCGCGTCTGAAATTCTGACAACTAGACAGAAAACGCAGTACTGCGCAGGTCGGCAACCAATCACGGCGCGCCTTTGCCCTGATGTCAAACGCGACTTCTTTTTTTTCTGTCTTTCATTATAAAAATTATACATTCACGTGTTTGTAATCCTGTTCTCTCCAAACAAAAAAATTCGCTCCACTTTACCCTCTGGTTCTTTTACTACATCAGTAATGTGGCTAAAACAGAGAAATTTGACAAAATTAGTCTGATTGGACTATTTTAGCTTTAAAAACAAAAGCAAATTTATGCGCGCTTCGCGCGAATAATATGTTCTATTTAAGCTACAATATGTTATATTTACACGTTTCATGATCCTTTTTTTTAGCTATACCAAGAAATTCGCCCCCGGTTGCTGAAGTAGTAAATGAGAACCCATTTCTAAAGCAAGTCGGAATTTGACTACCACAAACACTCAAAGGAAAACCAATAGGCTATTATATAATATTACAGACTACTACAGACCATGTATCAAGAGTCAAATTCCCTGTGCTTTGTATGCTGTAAATTCTCGCATATTCATGAGGGCCGATTGTTCGATCGTGCCGTGTCTAACAATCACGCCAGCGTTGCGTGCCTTCGCGTATACGCGATAGAGCGTTGCGTGCCTTCGCGATTACGCAAAAGACCGTAAAAATAGCCGTCGCATTTCATGGAACAATCGGCCCTCATTATCGGGCGATGCTGAGACTTTGACTGCTTGTACGCTGTCTGTTATCTTTTTCGTCCATGTATAATATTCATCCCGATAAAGGATCATACAGACTCCGGGTATTCGAAGTAGATAGAATATTCGATGCCACACATGCCATATAATTATGTCTTCGTTGTTTAATCTTCTATTCTATTTCCAGGAATGTTGAACTTCTAACCAATGTTTGATGACGTAAATGAGGTAGAAATGATTATCGATTTTAGGTCATCAAACATTCGTTAGAAGTTACTGCAAATAGAATAAGGAGATCAAAAGAAGACGCGTTGTGTTGAATATTCTCCGCATTTACCCGGAGTCCGTATGACCCGTAAGGGATCGGATAGCAACGTTTGAACGGTATTATAATTCTACATCTACTAAAGCGGCCTTTTAATACGGAGTGTCCAATCCTAGCTCCAGGTCGATTGAAGACAGATCAATGGACTATTCCATTTAAAATCCACACTACCACAGTGGAAGATTTTGGAAATATCTTCAAAGAGGGACTATGTTGTCAAATGTAATTGGTCAGGGTTAGTCATTTTGAAACCCATACTCCCTCTGTGGCTTTACCTATATCTTCCACAACTGAAATATTTGAAATAGAACTTAGAAGTTACTCAACTGTCTATTCTATTTGAAACTCATACTCCCTCTGAGGAAGACTTTAGCTAAATCTTCCACAGGGGGCGTGTAGACTTTAAATGGAACAGCCCAATATTTGTCACCGATTATTTGTCTTCGTCACTGGAATCGGTGAATACCGGTTCGTCACCGATAGTCTCGAAAATTACATCGATGCACTGTTTAAGGATGCCATCATCGCGCTCAAACACTTTCACGTATCTGTTGATTAAGAGAGAGAGAGAGAGAGAGAGAGAGAGAGAGAGAGAGAGAGAGAGAGAGAGAGAGAGAGAGAGAGAGAGAGAGAGAGAGAGAGAGAGAGAGAGAGAGAGAGAGGGGAGAGAGAGGGGGGGGGAGGGAGGAGAGTGAGATGCGAAGACAATTAACAATTCTTATTAGCAACAGTGACCAGGAACTTATACCTGGTACGGTATCGGTATTGAGCCAGGGCCTTAAATTTGGTTGTTTATTTATTTTGATGAAAAAGAGGGATTCCCTCAGGATAATATTTGCATGGTAATGTCGGGACGGAAAATGGTTTTGTCTTTTAAGGGCGCATATCACCAAATCAGCTCCACATGTGGACCATACGTTTTAACGTACGTGAATACGGTGTTGTGTTAAATATTGCTAGTCTCGGTTCCAAACTGGGTTGTGCTCATTCGTCACGAAGGAGAACAAGGCGACTTTCACAATGGACAATTGACATTCAGAAGGCACTTATTAATATTTTTGGGCCAAAATACGTTAAAGTGAGCATGAAATAATAATCAAATTTTGCCCCCTCAGAGAGTTGTAATTAAACTACTTGAGACCCACTTTCGACTCTCGTCATTACAATACGTACCTTTTGTAAAAGAAATAATGACATCCTAAAGCCACTCATATTATTTCTTGGCCAATGCTATAAAAGTGGGAGGGAAAATTTTCCTTCCAGAGAGCTATAATCGAGACTAGAAATTTAGACCCAAGTTCGAGTCTCGTCATTTTTTTTTTAAACGGACCTTTTCTAATGGACAAATGACATTTAAAATGCCACTCATATTGTTTCTACGTCAAAATACTATTAAATTGGGGGAGAGAAAAAAAACCTAAATAAATTTTCCCCCTAGAGAGTTCTAATAGAGACTCGATATTGAGACCCAATTTTGAGTCTCGTCATTTTAAAGAAAACGGACCTTTTCTAATGGACAAAATGACATTCAAAAGCCACTCATATTATTTCTTGGTCAAAATACTAAAAAGTTGGCGAGAAATAGCCAATTAAATTTTGCCTCCTAGAGACTTATAATCGTGACTCAAAATTTAGACCCAATTTTGAGTCTCGTCATTTTAAAGAAAACGGACCTTTTCTAATGGACAAAATGACATTCAAAAGCCACTCATATTATTTCTTGGTCAAAATACTAAAAAGTTGGCGATAGCCAATTAAATTTTGCCTCCTAGAGACTTATAATCGTGACTCAAAATTTAGACCCAATTTTGAGTCTCGTCATTTTAAAGAAAACGGGCCTTTTCTAATGGACAAAATGACATTCAAAAGCCACTCATATTATTTCTTTGTCAAAATACTAAATTTAAGTGAACGAGAAACAGCTATTAAATTTTTCTTGACCTATTTGGCTGATGCTTAAATAAGCACATATTTCCAAAATAGTACTCTACATAATACCTACTTGGCAATCACCACTCCATTTACTTTAAAGTTTCCGGAAACGACGATCTTCCCATCCGATCTTTTGACGAGGGTTTCGATGTCAAACTCAAACCTGCTGGCATCAGGGTTAGTATCCAGCCAGTTCTCGTATCGGTCAAACAATTCTGCATTTATAGAAAAAAAAAAAAAAAGTCGGTAGAGGGAGTCATGCTATCTTACCATTTATATATAATATATATTGCTCGGACAACATCATATCATTGGCAAGTTAATATTATGAGGACAATAAAAAAATTAAAAAAACACTGTAAGCGGTGAGTTCCTTCGAACGAGACAGATTTGACCTAGAAACTAGTGTGATGTCATGAAATAAAGTGTGCCAGCTTTGAGAGAATGGACTGTCAACACGCTCAATGCACAGAACGTATACTGTTTTTGTTATCAGAAAAAAATCTGAATCAAGTATTACAAATTTAATAGTTTTTACACATATTGATGAAATCAGGCCGCAGCTAGTTAAATATACACATAGACCACAGATGGAAATTGTCTTGTGCTTTCACCAGCGGGATCATCAGTTGATTGCCAACTGTCAATGGCCTTTTGTTGAACCTTCCCGATTCCTGGTGGTACAAGGTCGCACATTATACACATGACTGAATATCAAAATTCGAAGGCTCATGCTCGTGAACATTTACTCTTCATGTACTGTGACTTCGTAAGTATTGGAAATCAATTCCGCTTCGAACGGGGGAAGGACCGTACGAGGCAGCATTTTACCAACACAATTTCTCTTTTTTCAGGAGAAATACGAATAAAAAAATTACATAAATTGACACTTATGAATACGACCTGCACACACATTTTGCACTGTATCTCAGAATACAATTTGCCGAGTTTACGGCTCGTTCGTAGTCTCCACTCACATATCGTGAATTAAAAAAAATCAAAATTATTTGATATCAGAAGGACATTCCTCGAATTCAGAATGCAACTCGATATGTCTAATGTGTTCTCATGTCCCACACAAATACTGAGCAAACGTTGTTATCCGATTCCTTAAACATTTTAAAAATCAAAGAGGGTTTACCTGCGAATAGGCCACCCTTTAACCACTATCAAGAACCTTTTTGGAGCCATTTTTGTCCAGGATATGTGTCTGAACTGACCTTGTTGTGTGAATCCAACACCGTTAGGATATATTATAAAGCAAGGGTCCAAGCAGTAGGTCTCCATTATGGCGTCTACGTCCCTGACGTTCATATAGCCCGTATAGATGGCATAGAAGGCTTCAATTTCATCTTCAAGATCAGGATCGATTTGGGAATCTGCAATACAATAATGAGCGCTGATTATTAGTGATTTTATGTACGCAATATTAATAATAATAAATAAATAAAATTTATAAAGCGCCTTATTATGTAAAACAAATAGCGCCGAACAAGCTTAAAAACTCTTAAAATATACCTTAGATTTACACGAGAACGACATATTAATATTAAACAAAATTAAAACTCAACTACAATATTAAAATGCACTAAATATACGATGTATTGTTGGTCGAAGCAGCAGAAAAAAATGTAGTTCACAGCATCTTGCGAATGGTAGTGAGCTTTAGCAAAAATTGCATTGCTCAATGCATAGCGAGCGTGTAGAAGAATTCAAATATCACAGATATACTTTTGTAGGTCCTATGGTTCTTGAGTTATGTTATAAAGAGGGTTGAAACAACAACTTTTGCGAATTTCAAAAAATCAAAATTATTTGATATCAGAAGGACATTCTTCGTATTCAGAATGCAATTCGATATGTCTGATGTGTTCTAATGTCCCAAAATAAATACTGTCCAAACGTTCATATCCCATCCCTTAAACAGCGCCATTACCATTACCTGAAAACCCGTTTCTGACCATTTTTCAATCTGGACTACTTTTTCAAAAATTGGGTTATGCAACTTTTTGGGTATCGAAGTTCATGTATAGACGAATCCAACGAGCCAAGTGATGGTCAGAATTCAGTCGACCATTACTGGGTCCCGCCTGCACAAAAACTGGTGTTGTTACTGCCTAATTGGATGGAATAAATCCGCTTAAAAATCGATTTAAAGAATTGTATTTTGATGTAAAACTTTCAACATTCTTTTGTCTACGTGTAACATGGGTGATGGAATGCAGTTTAAAGACCCACTCAGTGATCCCAGCGCAAGTGTAAAGAAATTAAAATTGTTTATAATTTGCTTAAAAGTGAAGGATGAGTCATTCAATTGTCATTTGGTATTTTGAAATGACAAATTTGGCAAAAACGAAGAAAACAGAAGTACTGACGAAATTGCAGCCCCATTCAAATACATGTAGCTAATTTAGATACTGTCACACACCGACATCACCTGGCTAATAATTACTTTTTCAGCAGAGATACTAAAATAAATACCCGGGATCGATACATGTGAATTTGCTATATGTACGAGTTTGATATGAAAAGAAAATCTTTGGATACCGGTGTGGAAAATGAGGAATATCTCCCGTAAATGATTTCGCATAAAGAAACCAGATGTGGTTCCTTGCACATTAATATATAAACTCCTCAACAAAAGTTTGGACATTTTTTTCAAGCATCTGTATCTCAAATTATTTGTGACATATTCATATCGTGTTGCATATCAATGGATAGCTACAATACTCCCCTTTACAATGTCACCCCATTGAAAATAATAACATTTTTCACGGCTGAGTACACTGTGAATGTAGTTGTTGAGGAGTTTATTTTGAACAGATATGATAGTCGTTAGCTTGCGTCTTGAGACAGTAGCTTGCGCCTTGAGTCAAAAACGACAACAATTCCGCAATAATTCTGATTTATATGTGCCGAATTATATAGCGCAGTGTATAGGCCAATCGTGAAGGTAGTCTAAAAGAATATGACTATGGCTACCATGCTCGACTGACACGCAGCGAGGTCAGTCACCGAGCTAATTGGGGCTATTGTCAGTAGCCTTAATCAGATGTCCTTCGGCCTATTATGCGACTCAAAACTATTAAACAGGTCGATACATAATGGCCATGCGTGGCTGTGGATTCAATCTACCATGGCGATTTCTGCCATGAAGATATCGGGGCGATGACACTGTGTGTCAGTGTCAGTATCTAAATTACAGATTCGTGTAAAATGTCTTATTTTGTCTTAAATAAACGTCTTTAGGCTGAACCACTCGCCGGCTATGTTAGCATATCTATGACAATGACAAAGGTACCAAAATCTGAATTTTGATGATTTTTACGATCGGCCGGATGAGCGAATCGAACCTGTCAGGCGGCATAGGACACTCGACACGTGACGTTCGAGGCTGGCGAAAATACAAAGCTGATAGCATAGAACAATACCTGGAAGCGTCACTAGAAATTAGCATGAGGCTGCATTCATATGTAAATAGCGTATTGTTATTTAAATTTGTACCCAGACGTATTGAGGGCGACAGTCATGTTATCCAGACAGAGAATGTCTTGATGCGCCAGGCATGTCAAATTGCTGAGTGAATGTGTATAAATCCGCTTTCTGTATAGGTAATAAGCTAGTATATTTCGTGTTACAGTTTGTTATAAAAAAAAAGTATTATATTAAATATATTAAGTGTATAAACTTTGAAATTGACGTGAATTTGAAGTGCAGAGCTCCAAATCTAGCTAAATCGTGTGAAATTATGCTGTGTGACCCCCTCTGCGTGGTAGAATTATATTCATAAAACATTGAATTTAACATATAATATATTAATTAACAAAGATAAATAATCAATAATACAAATGACAATTGAACTACTGTCTGTTCAATTAGCTTAGATTCTTGTATTTTTAAGATATTTGAAAAAATAAAAAATTGTGGTCAAAGTCATCAAAGAAAAGTGTTAGCACAGCCTTAGACCCAACGTGATTTATACTTTTCAAATTCCAAAGTTCAATTTGAAACCCCATTTCTTTTCAATTTTGATCTTTTCCCGCGATATTTTGATAACAAGCCGTACAATGTCGGGTACCATAAACTTTTTGAACCAATCCATTTTGTGCAATGGGGACGATTGTCATAATAATTAGATGCGCTGAGATAGTATTTATTCGACCATCCGCATCGGAATGTATCTTGTCCAGCAATAGGCCTATTTTCGTGTTGAAACCCCGCTGTTGGAACATTATCATAAAAATGTGAAGATGAACTAAGGTTTTCAGAATAGGCCCAGCTTATATTAATACATTCCTTGCTATTAATTAATTAATTAATTAATTAATTAATTAATTAATTAATTAATTAATTAATTAATTAATTAATTAATAATTAATTAATTAATTAATTAATTTATTTATTTATTTATTGTGTGGATGGATCAAAGAAGGTGTGAGCCTACGCCTATTATAAAACTCCACATTTATTTTCAATTTGTTATTACGTTTTGTTTGTTGAATACAAACTATGAGAAGATTTGGAAACAAAAGAACTTTTGTACAAGAAAATATTATTTAAAACAATGACTTAGGTTACAGAAAACAATTCTTGCAAAGTCACTGTATCTGAAAATGTCAAGCAAATGCTGTTCTTGGGAAAGAATGGTGGTATTAAACAAAACTCAATTACATTTTTATCGATGAATGCAGTTGAAATAAGAACGAAATCCATAATTTTAATGTCATTGTTTAGGAAAAATAAAAATAATGCTCGGAATAATGTTATGCATAAAACGTAATCGCGCAAACCTCACTGAGCTTCACCTAATTTCGTGCAACAAAAACCGGTGGACCATCGTATCACCTATAGACCCTATCCAATAACCGGAACGGTATAACAATTGAAATGGCAGGACAGATTGCATTGGTGGACAGATTTTTCAATAGGGTCTATGCCCTAAGTTGAGAATGGACCGTCCCACTCGATTTGTGAAAAGGTCGCGAACCCTTTTGGTGGTACCAAGTAACTGCCTAAAATGAGGCAAAATTGAATAGAAATGGGGTTTTATACTGAATTTTGGAATCTGAAAAGTGTAAATCACGTTGGGTCTAAGGCTGTGCTAACACTTTTCTTTCATGAGTTTGACCACAATTTTGAATTTTTTTTTTTATTTTTAAAAATACACGAATCTAAACTAATTGAACAGACAGTAGTAAACAAGTCTGAAATCTTAAAATGTTGCCACGTGATTTCCCGAACACATGATATGTCAACATGTGACCATTATTCAGATTTACCGTAAGTATTTGGAGTATGGTGCACGGCTTGCAGGCAACTGTGTATTTCTTTACCTCCGTATAAAATCAATAATTCATGCTGGGAGCTAAGTAACATTATGTCTGCTTAGTACAGATTGGTATTTTATTTTACTTGAGAGCATAATAGAAGGTCAGGTCGGGTATCAAAGGTTATTTTAACTTCAAATACTACAGTCCTAATTTTAACTTTGCTATTGCAAAATGTCATTTCATATCAAATTAGTAGACTTTCTTTGAAAAAACATATCACTGGTGCCTGATGGGAATACCCGTCCGCCATTTCATTAAACTGGATCGTTTTCGCCTGGTTTGTGCCCAGATGTATTGGGGCGCGCTATACTCTCATTGAACAGGCAAAGTTCGCAAAACTAACAACATTGTTATTTGCCAATATCAATTAACATGATCCAAGGGGTCGAACATGAATTATTCATAACGGATCGATAACTGGCCTCACTTTTTAGCTAGTAAACCAGCGGAATTTTTCATAGGTTTTGCGTTGCTAATAGAACAACCGTGAATTTAGTGTCACCCCTTGCTGATAGCCCCGTTCAAAATACACGGTTAGCAGTTGTGGCACGCAGGTCCCAGGTGGAAGACACAACGTTTTCTGGTAGCGAGCGATCAAGGCCGATGGCTAGGGTTCGTGGCGGAGACAGAATCCGACCAATAACAAGCACACACAATCTGATATAACATTCTGATATAACTAATCAACAATAATAAGTAATCACTGATAAATAACATAACACTGTCACTGTACCATTTGTTCTCACATGATTGTGGTCATAACAAACTTTGGGACACCATGCATGGATTTCTGAACTATACAAGAATCAATTTTGGTGTGAGAACATGAATTAACTCAGGTTTACCTGTGTATACTGTGCATAGCTTACATACATGTCAATATATACACTCATGGAAATTGTTCTTTGGCATTACTCAGTAAGTTGATGTAAGTCGTTGCGTCAACTTTCCGAGTAATGCCAACGCGTACTAATTTTGAGTAACGCTGACTCAATATCATTATGTTGGTCGCACTCTGCACTTACTTTATTGAGTTGTTACAACTCAGAAAATGAAACTAGGTTAGCATAATTTTCTAGAGGTGTGCTATAGTATACAAAATTTTGCACTGATTACAAAAATAAATATTTGAATACTGCTAATTGTGCAGAAAATGATACAATTACGTGAATTAAGTAACAAAGTACCAAATTGGAATAACTCAAAACAATAAGTACCAGTAACTTAATATGAACGAGTTACATCAACTTACATGTTGAGTTACAATAACTCAACTCATTGGTTCTTTGAGCCTTGTTTATTTTTCTAAGTTCCCTGAACTTGAATTCAGCAGTTGGCATTATTTAAAAAGTTGACGCAACGACTTACATCAACTTTTTAAGTAATGCCAAGAAAGTTGATTAGTTGACGGAACTTTTGAGCTTTTTCAGCATTTGTTAAGTTCGGATAACTAAAATGAATTTTGTTTTGGCAACGTTTACACTATTTTTGAGTTGTCCAAACTTATTTTGAATTGCGCCAACAAGGCGATAAAGTCATTTCTATGAGTGTAGGAATACTGTAAACCACATGAAAATACATGGAATAACACTTGAGCAATATCAATAAACATGTTGCATAATAATCAATATGAAATGTACCACAATGCACCACTGATATGTGCGTGTCTACGCAATTTGTGTGCGCTCTTGAATATGTTTGACGTAATCTTAAGCCTTCCATGATCCTCCTCAAAATGTGTATTTGCTGAGCACAGCTTCGCCCTGATCTAAAGTCAGTATGGTTGCTTCTCAGTAAAGGATCAATGTGAGTTCGAATCCTGTTCAGAAGGATCTTGTTGTACACTTTTGCGGCAATGGACATAAGCGAAATACCACGGTAGTTTGTCATGAGAGAGAGGTCGCCTTTCTTTGGTAGAGGAATGATGACATTTGTAACCCATTGACGTGGCGGTGTCAGCGTTGAGAATACATCCATATATAATTTGAGAATCATATCAATCATGCTATCCCCTCCTCCCTGAAGTGCTTCAGCAGTTATAGCACAGTCCAATGCTGCTGCCTTGTTGGTCTTCACGGCTGCTATTGCTTCGACTACTTCTCGGGGGCTCAGTGATAATAGGAAGATCTTCAACAGCCGGTGCAGGAAGTTCTGAAGCTGCTGTCCACTGTCGTTGTTAAGGAGTGAGCTGAAATATTCCTTCCATTCCTCAAGCAGTTCATGGTCATTGGTTGGGGCTGATGATCTCTCTTTTGACTTTTACCCCTTTCCTTGAGTTCTTCCCAGAAAGCGAGTGTATGATTTTCCAGGTGGTGGTGTAATTCCCCATTTCATCAGCCAGCTTCAGGTCTTCCATCTGCTTATTGAGTGTAGCAAGCTCATCAGATTTATAGGAGTTATTAAGGCTGGTGTTCAAGTTCCTCCACCTTTCTCTAGATTGACGAGACTTTGAAATGGAGTACCGCTTTTTGGCCTCATCCCTTTCAAGTCTGATGGTTGCATCTGATACCCAACTTGGCAGTCCGCATGGCTTTTGCTTTCCAATAACTTCCTCAGCAACTTAACGAACTGCTGTCTCAAAGGTCTCATACCTAACAGAGATGGGTGTGGCATCATCCATGCTCAAGACCTGGAATCTGTTTGTTAGTTCCAGCTGAAATTCCTCTTTGTATCAGGATCTAGCAACTTCTTCCAATTGAATTTTGGTCTCTTGCAAGGTTTTCCTTTGCTTGTTCGCAAACTGGCAGCTAGACGGATGCTCACAATACGATGATCGGAGTCCACTTCTACTGAATTGTATGCTCGACAGTTGCGGATAGAATTCACCCACTTGCTGTTTATTAGAATGTGGTCTAACTGTGCATGGGTTGATCCAGCTGGATGGGTCCAAGTCCAGAGACGATTCCTGGGTTGGGGGAATCTCATTTGGGCCGGTCTGAGATTGTACTCCTGGCAAATATTGACCAGACGCTCACAATTGTCATTGGTTGAATCATGGTAGCAGTATGGATCAATCACCCAAGGATGGGAAAAATGACTATCTGTTCCAATTCTGGCATTAAAATCACCGAGGATGAGATGGATGTCATGCCTTTTCATACCATCAATATACCACCATAGTGGTCAGATAGATATGAATAGAAATCCTCCTTGTCAGAAGATGTTGAGCACTCAGTGGGTGCATATACAACAGTGATGCTAAGCTGAGGGTTACCATGGAATGTTACAAATAGTATCCTCTCGGAAACAGCTTCAACACTCTTAAGACATCTGTGAACATGCTTGGACAAGACCAGACCCACTCCTCCACGCCTTTGCTTGGTAGCAGAACTGTATACTATAACCCAGTTCCTCTCGTCTGACAAAGGTTCATCAGTTGGGCTTGGTGTAATGCCTGGGGGGGGGCACATCAAAAATTTTTGGTGGGTATGCTCCCCCGGAATTTTGAGGTGGTGGGTCTTTGGGAGCTGACGGCGTACCGGTAAAGGGGGTCTTTCGGAGCTGCGAACCGGGCTGTGAACAAGTAAAATGGGGTCTTTTGGAGCTGCGAAAAGTCAAAATCAAGGGTCTTTCTTGGCTTTTTTGGTTGAAAATCGCCTGAAAAAACAAGAAATATGAGGAATGAGCAATTTTTGGGTCTTTTAGAGCTGAAATTATCAAAATCAAGGGTCTTTCGGAGCTTTATTTTGGTCAAATATAGGGGTCTTTCGGAGCTGCAGAAACCCAAAAGGGGGTCTTTCGGGGAGCATACCCGTATGGTCATTTGTGTTGAGTGCCCCCAGGGTGTAATGAGACGATGTTCTTGAATTCCGGCAATGTCAATACCTGCATCAGCTCAGTCCATGAATAGCTGATGGATTTTTTCCTTGTTGATTAATAGTACGGGCATTATAAGTAGATATTACAAGAGGTTTGAAGGTAGACAGGCGACAATAATCAGGGCCAACAGTTCGTGATGGTGTGCCGAATTCCCGCTGGTCCGCAAGATTTGCTTGTAGTTTTCGTAATCATTGAGTTGCAGGGAATTATTGGGGGCGCCACCTTATAGGCATGACTTTGTGAAAAGCTTCTAATTTCACTCTTGCTAGATTTACTTCGCAATTGTTTTGCTAAAATTATGCCCAGCTTAGAAATAAAACCACAATTTGATTTTATTATTGTTTTCTGATATGCACGGGATAAAATCTTGTGCGTATATTCTTTGTTTAAAATACAAAATTAATGGACTTATAAAAACACCAAATAAATCGTGACCTTTGTACCGGGCTTAACCAGTTTATACCGCCTCTTAAAACCCGATAGACGGTGACCAACACTATGGACCACAATAGCCTAATCTCAATGGCATAGTCCAATAACCTCAAATAAACAATCATAGTGCAAAATTTGACCTAACTTGCAGAGTATGAGTTTTTGTACCCAGAAGTTTCAAAGTCATTCAATGAATGTACAAATGTATGTTGTATAGTTGTCCTTGGTACAGTGTATGAATAGGCATCTTATCAAGATCTAGATAGTGATAGTGACATAACAATTAACATGCTTATCTTACCAAGGTCTTATCTATCTGCATGGTGTAATTGAAAATTATTGTTTTAAGGATGAAACAACTGGCCAAGTTCTTTTGCATGGAAATTAGAACAAATTACTATACAGGCTGTATCAAAAAGTTTGGTACCCAGCAGTTTTGATAATTATTTAAAAGCCTGGTTCTTCCAATTGCAATATCGGGTCCCCCTTAAAATGATAAAATGATCAGACCATAAATCTTTTGTGACTGTTTATGGCATTAATCAACAAATTATGCGGATCCTAGATGTGTCGAGGATGTTACGTTTATGAACAAAACGTTACGTTTGTATTTTCAACATTGTTAATCATTGCTACGTGTATGTTAACAAATGAAAGTTCCGTAATTTTGTTTAAATTCTTCAATGCTAAGTATTCTTTTGGATATCATCAAATTGTAAATCTCTAGTCAGATTTTCAGTGTGTTAACAACTATGTATCAAAGACGTTACGTTCATGTACAAAACATTAACGTTATTATCTTATAAACATTGTATACCCATAGCTACTTTTATGAAGAATGAATGTTCTGTAATTGATTTTTTTTTATCCTTCATCTCTATTAGATTTTCAGTGTATTAGCAAGTAGAAGCAATATCGTCACTACAATATGCCCCCAAAACAGAACTCCCCCACCCCACATAATCGCAAATTGACACGACAGCTTCATTCCAATTCAATTTATTTCATCCAAAACGGTCCCGTGATATACCTTCCCCAATCAAACACATTTGCATTTGATCATCTTCTACTCTTCCCTGAGTAGATCATTAAAATATCAAATTTAAACACCATGCCATGGAATTCACCATATCGTCCAAACTCAAATTGGGCGCCCATTCCTTTTTAAAGGAATTTTTATTTTAGTCCAGTCCCAGCAGCTTTACGGGTGATCACACGCAGCAGCCGAGATCTACCAATATGCAGTAGTTCGCCTCTGATCTGGAACATGTTGGCCAGTGTTGGAAGGTTGACCAATGATGTTCAACACCAGCCTATTGACCGTTGGGAAGTAAATCTTCCTCTTCCGCTCTTTGGCCCATGATGAAAATTCGGAGCCATTGAGATAGGCTACTCCAATATGAGGAGAATCACTACGTCCTTGTCCCCTTAGAATACTCAAGAAAACAAAGGTGGAGCTTGATGTTCATGGCAAGAGACCTTGGAACTAAACTAGCCCTACCAGAAAAACAGCACCGATCTTACCGCACTGTTCTCCAGCAGTTTAAGAGACAAAGTCCGGCAGGAACATAACTCACAAGTGCTCTTGAAAGACCTGGCACAAGTCAAAACCTCCAGTGTTCCTTAAAATATTTCTTAAATTTTATGTCATTAAATGAAAGAGTACACTTATATTGTCCATATACTATAGCCTCATTAGAATGAGCTATGGCCAATTCTCTTTAAATTGCAAATCTTGTGCAAAAACTTACTTTTTTTCGCCTGCTTTGTTATACGGTTGTAAATTCAATAAACTATGACTTTGCTAAAGAGCAGACTTGTAGTCGAGTCACTGAAAGTCGAGTCCGAGTCGAGTCGAGTCATTGAAAATCGAGTCTCGAGTCGAGTCGAGTCATGAAGCCCTTCGAGTCCGAGTCGAGTCGAGTCATTTGAAGTTGTCATTCGAGTCGAGTCAGGCCATTTTGTCGAGTCGAGTCGGATATATTTTGTCGAGTCATTTCGAGTCACTAAAAAGTGTGTGTGTGTGGGGGGGGGGACATTAGGTAACATTGGGTGATATTTAATTCCAAATAATTTTTCAAAA